>NC_088876.1:20319153-20384926 GCF_032884065.1 Artemia franciscana
TTGAAGAAGGAAAGTTTTAGTGGTTCACAGCATAAGCAATTTCAACAGTGAAAAGTTTGTTTTTTCTACTAATCTATAATTAAGAGAAGGAGACAACGTATTTCAAATAATAAAACACCTGGAAATCTTGTATCGTACACGGATTATAAGTCCTCTATGATCTTTCAGTGCCACAAAATGTCTGTGTGTATAATCGAAAACTTTCATCACTTATATCCCTTGACCCAGTGGGTTTGGGGACTATGCTATCCTTAAACGCATGTTTGTTTGATCTTTTGGTCGTTTTGAACAAAGTGGCCATCTCAAAATTTGACTGGATATCTTTGGGGGCTAAGACGGTTGGTGGCTAGAAAGAGCGTGGAAGAGGGGCTGACTACCCTTTCGTTTTAAACTATTAATTTAGGCTCATTAGCACATTAACTAGTAAAATAATTAATTAGACTAATGATTTTGGTTTACACCTTAACCTGTTATCACTTTATAAACTATTGGTGATGCTAAACTATTGATCGAAGTTAAGAACAAAATTATTTACTTTATGTAAAACTTTTGCTTTTGCTTACCCACGGCTATTTGAAACTTTTTCTTAATGTTTAAAAGTTTTATAACGACACAATTCATGAATATGAATAGTAAATTACGCAATTAAATGGCAAGAAAACCCTAAAAGTAGTAATTGCTTATAGCTTCTTTCCAAGTACTTTTTCTTCCAAAGACGTGCAATTTTTATGACTATTGCCTCTAACAGCTGCAAAGCTCCAATTCTGTTCTTTTCTTAAAAGTTCTAAGAAATGAAACTATTGTTTAATGGACCATTTCTTGCAATAAGAGCAGAAGAAATCAAGCATGAGAGAAGGAGAGAAAAAAAAAATTAAAGGCGTTAAGGTACAAACATTAATTCCACACATGAACCAAAGAACTCGAAAACTTGTCGACCATTTCTTTTTCTTTTTTATGGCTACGGTTTTCGATTGTTTGAAGAAGGAAATTTGTGCAAAAACCTATAAGGGTCGCGGCAAAACGAACAAGTGACGCACTTACTTTCAAAGACACAATTACCTAAATTCCCCGGCTTTAGAATTTCCCCAAAATCTTTTTTTTTCATTGTTTTTACCCAAATAGCTTTATCAATAAGAGTATTTAAAAAAAGTTCAATTAGATTTGCCAATTCTTTACATTTCCATACAAAATGCAAAAGGTTTTCTCCAATACCCCAACACATTGGGCAAATTAAGGACTATTTTTGCTGCCTGACATAACTCATACACTTCCTTCTTTCTCCAAGTGGTAACTACTCCCCTTTTATACTTTTTAAATAAACCAGTTCATCTCCCAATACATCTGTCTTAAAATGAATTTCTCCCTCCCATGCTTATTTAACCTATACGTACACTTCTAGTGTCCAACGAATTCAGAGATATAAGCCTAGAATATAACATAGTAGACGTTCAAAAAAGGCAGTTTGAGCAAATAAATGAGGAGTGGCATGTCTTAGACTGTGTTACTGCATGACAAATTTGTAAAAATGTATGATATATTGGAATATCTGTTTATGTCTGTGGTAGTTACACATTCCTGTCATTTTTATATAACTGAGATTATAAGGTATATATGTTAAAATTTAGCTTTCAATATAAAATTTTTATTCAGTACCATGGTTTGATTACAAAAGACAAAACTTTTTTAGCAATATCGGCACCTGTCTTCGATTGTTGACACCTCTTTGAGCACTGTTTGCTGTGGTTTTGAATTAATAACTGTGCGCTTATTTTCATTCATATCGAAGTAGATTCCTTACAGATTAAAATCCCCTCCTCATCTTTTGGTTAAATTAAAAATTCATCGATAACTATTTCTTCTGCAAAATAAATTCGTGAAAAAAGATTAATAAGTTCTGCGAAAAACGTTCTGTTCAGTAGCAATCAGATTCACTGGGTAACATTCTAGACAACCTGGTATGAAAACCTAAGGTGATGGGCTGTCTATCTTACTACCTGTTAACTAAGACTAATCACTTTTTCTTTATCCATACGGTCTCAAAAATTACTAAAATTGATATATACCCAAGAATCACATAGCCAGGGCTCCATATCATGAGGGTTTGAACTATTCTGGTGCAATGGTATGGTCTTCTATTCGGTCATGTTGTTGCTTATAGGCATCCAAGTGCATAGACGACTGATAACCTTACGAATGGTAGTGGGATGGCTGGGGCTCAGAAATATCAAAGTCTTAAAACAGGTCTGCTTACAATTGAATCTTCTGAGTAAAGTTTGTATCATAGTTTGCGTCATGGCGGAGGCAGCTTAGAGACGAGAAGACACTGATTTCAAAATCTTTTTTTCTATAAATTGATCAACATTCTAATGGTAAATCTTGAGCTAGGAATCGTAGTAAATGGTACGATAGCCTACGAATCTCTCAGTGGGATTTCTTCTAGGAGAAACCTTGGCTTAAACGTCTGGGAAGAAGATGTTAATCGTTAGTCTGTACTGCGTTGTCAGGGTGATCTGCCAAGCCGTAAACTGTCCATAAAAAACTTCCAACGGTCAAAGTAAAAAAAAAATTCAAAAGATTTTGAAATATTCACATACCGAAATTGAACCTGGGCCAGTATGTTGCTGTTTTCCTGCTCAGACTCTCATTTTACAACACAGTAACAAAATTTCGTGGTACCGAATTGTAGTAAATAGCGACTCGACCCAGTAGTAAACGAAATAAAAAAAAATAATTTTGATAAGAATCGATAAATCAAAAGAATTGGCCTTTTATGATTATTCCAAATATATAAAATTCATTAAGCTTAATGTAACCCATTAAAAGCTACGAGCCTGGGAGCATTTACCTGATTTTGAAAAAAGAAGAAAAACGTCCCCAAAAAATCCTAAGATGTTAATAATAATCGCACCGTCAGATTCAGCATATCAGAGATTCTTACTGTAGAAGTTTCAAGTTCCTATCTACGAAAATGTGGCATTTTAATTTTTTGTCAGAAGAAAAATCATGGATGCATGTATATTTGTTGTTGTTTTTTGTTGTTGTTTTTGTTTTTTTGGGGGGGGGTTCACAAGATTGATCGTTTCAAGCTAATGGTTCTAGAAAACAGGAGAGGGCTGATTGAAATGGAACTTTAAAGTTCTAATGCTTTTTTAAGTGAATGAAAAATCGGAGGGCAGCTAGTCCCCCTAATATGCCCGTTTTTCCACAAAGACATCCAACCAAAATTTGGACATAATAATTAGGTTTAGCGTAGTTAAAAACTCCAGTAACTATGCCTTTGAGGATGACATGAACACCCACAGCCCTTGGGGAAAGGGGTTTAAGTTATGCAATAAACTAATTGTTCACATGTAGCATCTGCTGTATGGTATTGTTTATACTATATTGTATAAATAGTATTATATAGTATATTATTATACAATATTGCATTGTATAGCATACTATATTGTTCAAAACAAATATATATATATATATATATATATATATATATATATATATATATATATATATATATATATATATATATATATATATATATATATATATATATATATATATATATATATATATATATGTATATATATATCTTTTTAGTTTTATACCTTTTTTTAGTTTTTTTAGTTATACCTCATGATTCTAATGATTGCCCTTGAGCTTTGTTGATGGTGATTGCTAATCGAACATTCCCTGTGTCCCAGTCGTCATTTATATATCCCCCTGTGCCCCCCGGCGTCCCCGTTGTAGTTGTGTCCCTGTGTCCCGGTCGTCATTTATATTCCCTGTGTCCCGGTCGTCATTTGTATCCGGGTGTCCCGGTCTGTATATACATTCGTTTTTGAAATGGTATATGATGAAATAAATTTTTGTATTTTTCCCCTTTTTTTCTTTTTAGTTTTTTTTTGGTTTTTACTTTTATTTTTAGTTTTTTTAGTTTTTTTTCTTTTTTCTTTTTAGTTTTTTTTTATTTTTATTTTTTTTTTAGTTTTGTTTTTTTCCTTTATTTTTCATTTTTTTTCTTTTTTTCTTTTTTTTCTTTTTTAGTTTTTTTTAGTTTTTTAGCTTTTTTAGTTTTTTTATTAGTTTTTAGTTTTTTTCTTTTTAGTTTTATGTAGTTTTTACCTTTTTTTTGTTTTTTTAGTTTTTTTTTACTTATGTCCTGGTTGTCATTCATACTCCCTGTGTCCCGGTCGTCATTTGTGTCCCGGTGCTTTGTTGATGATGATTGCTAATCGAACATTACTTGTGTCCCGGTCGCTTTCTCTTTGAGTGTCCCGGTCGTCATTTATATTCCCTATGTGCCGGTGTCCCGGTCGTCATTTGTGTCCCGATGTCCTGGTCTGTAATTTCGTCAGTCGAAAACATGACGTCAGTCGACATACAAATATGACGTCACTCGACACATACACACACACACAGACAACTTATTTATATATATGTAATAGCTGTTGGGGTGGCGCTTCGCGCCCCCCAAGCCCCCCGAGCGCGTAAGTCGTTACGCGCAGTTTGGCGCTATTGTAGTTGTGTCCCTGTGTCCCACCTGTGAATATAGATAGATATATATATATATTTTTTTAACTACGGAAAACTTGCGAATGTACAACATTCTTGGGTGTCCCATTGTCTGTGCATATAAATAGATTGTCAGGTTTACCGGCTCTTGAACATGCAACATATAAGTGTCCATGGGAAAAACAATCTGTATTCAGATCTATACCTCATTATTCTAATGATTGCCCTTGAGCTTTGTTGATGGTGATTGCTAATCGAACATTCCCTGTGTCCTTGTCGTCATTTATATATCCCCCTGTGCCCCCCGGCGTCCCCGTTGTTGTTGTTTCCCTGTGTCCCGGTCGTCATTTGTGTCCCGGTGTCCCAATCTGTAATTTATCTTTGAGTGTCGCGGTCGTCATTTATATTCCCTGTGTCCCGGTGTCCCGGTCGTCATTTTTGTCCCGGTCGTCATTTGTGTTCCGGTGTCCCGGTCTGTCGTCATTTATATTCCCTGTGTCCCGGTCGTCATTTGTGTCCCGGTGCCTTGTTGATGGTGATTGCTAATCGAACATTCCTTGTGTCCCGATCGCTTTCTCTTTGAGTGTCCCGGTCGTCATTTATATTCCCTATGTCCCGGTGTCCCGGTCGTCATTTGTGTCCCGATGTCCCGATGTGTAATTTCGTCAATCAACAAACATGACGTCAGTCGACACACAAACATGACGTCACTCGACACACAGACAACTTATTTTTATATATATAGATGTCCCGGTGTCCCGGTTGTCATTTGTGTCCCGATGTCCCGGTGTGTAATTTCGTCAATCAACAAACATGACGTCAGTCGACACAAAAACATGACGTCACTCGACACACACACAGACAACTTATTTTTATATATATACTAGCTGTTGGGGTGGCGCTTCGCGCACCCCCCCCCAAGCCCCCCCCGCGCGCGTAAGTCGTTACGCGCCATATTAGTTACGCGCCATTGTAGTTGTGTCCCTATGTCCCACCTGTGAATATAGATAGATATATATATATATATATGTTTTTAACTACGTAAAACTTGCGAATATACAACATTCTTTGCTGTCCCATTGTCTGTGCATATAAATAGATTTTCAGGTTTACCGACTCTTGAACATGCAACATATAATGGTCCATGGGAAAACAATCCGTATTCAGATCTATACCTCATGATTCTAATGATTGCCCTTGAGCTTTGTTGATGGTGATTGCTAATCGACCATTCCCTGAGTCGCCATCGTCATTTATATATCCCCCTGTGCACCCCGGCGTCCCCTTTGTAGTTATGTCCCTGTGTCCCGGTCGTCATTTATATTCCCTGTGTCCCGGTCGTCATTTGTGTCCCGGTGTTGCAGTCTGTGATTTCTCTTTGAGTGTCCCGGGCGTCATTTATATTCCTTGTGTCCCGGTGTCCCGGTCGTCATTTATATCCCCCTGTGCCCCCCGGCGTCCCCATTGTAGTTGTGTTCCTGTGTCCCGGTCGTCATTTATATTCCCTGTGTCCCGGTCGTCATTTGTATCCCGGTGTCCCGGTCTGTATATACATTCGTTTTTTAGTTTTGTTTTTCTCCTTTATTTTTTTCCTTTTTCTTTTTTTTCTTTTTTAGTTTATTTAGATTTTTAGATTTTTTAGTTTTTTTATTAGTTTTTAGTTTTTTTGTAGTTTTTACCATTTTTTTAGTTTTTTTAGTTTTTTTTTATACTTATGTCCTGGTCGTCATTCATACTCCCTGTGTCCCGGTCGTCATTTGTGTCTCGGTGCTTTGTTGATTGCTAATTTATATTATATTTATATTTATATTTTTTATGTTTATTAATATTTTTTTAGTTTTCTTTTTCTCTTATTTTTCAGTTTTTTCCTTTTTTTTAGTTTTTTCTTTTTTAGTTTTTAGTTTTTTTTTGTTTTTTACCTTTTTTTAGTTTTTTTAGTTTTTTAGCTTTTTTAGTTTTTTTTATTAGTTTTTAGTTTTTTGTTTTAGTTTTTGCCTTTTTTTAGTTTTTTCAGTTTTTTTTAGTTTTTAGTTTTTTACCTTTTTTTAGTTTTTTTTAGTTTTTTAGCTTTTTTAGTTTTTTTTCTTTTTAGTTTTTTTTGTAGTTTTTACCGTTTTTAGTTTTTTTCTTCTTTTGTATTAGTGTGAAATAATTCAGACGTCATATGCGGACAAACACGACGTCACTCGACAGACAGACAGTTTTTTTAGTTTTTTTAGTTTTTTTTTTTTACTTATGTCCTGGTCGTCATTTATACTCCCTGTGTCCCGGTCGTCATTTGTGTCTCGGTGCTTTGTTGATTGCTAATTTATATTATATTTATATTTATATTTTTTATATTTATTAATATTTTTTTAGTTTTCTTTTTCTCTTATTTTTCAGTTTTATCCTTTTTTTTAGTTTTTTCTTTTTTAGTTTTTAGTTGTTTTTTGTTTTTCACCTTTTTTTAGTTTTTTTAGTTTTTTAGCTTTTTTTAGTTTTTTTATTAGTTTTTAGTTTTTTTTTAGTTTTTGCCTTTTTTTAGTTTTTTCAGTTTTTTTTAGTTTTTAGTTTTTTACCTTTTTTTAGTTTTTTTTAGTTTTTTAGCTTTTTTAGTTTTTTTTCTTTTTAGTTTTTTTTTGTAGTTTTTACCTTTTTTAGTTTTTTTTCTTCTTTTGTATTAGTGTGAAATAATTCAGACGTCATATGCGGACAAACACGATGTCACTCGACAGACAGACAGACAGACATAACCCACAAACAACTTATTTTTATATATATTTATTCATATTTTTTTAGTTTTCTTTTTCTCTTTTATTTTTCAGTTTTTTCCTTTTTTTAGTTTTTTTCTTTTTTAGTTTTTAGTTTTTTTTAGTTTTTTACCTTTTTTTAGTTTTTTTTAGTTTTTTTAGTTTTTTAGCTTTTTTAGTTTTTTTATTAGTTTTTATTTTTTTTGTAGTTTTTGCCTTTTTTTATTTTTTTCAGTTTTTTTTTAGTTATTAGATTTTTACCTTTTTTTAATTTTTTTTTAGTTTTTTAGCTTTTTTAGTTTTTTTTTCTTTTTAGTTTTTTTTGTAGTTTTTACCTTTTTTAGTTTTTTTCTTCTTTTGTATTAGTGTGAAATAATTCAGACGTCATATGCGGACAAACATGACGTCACCTGATCCACAGATCCACACACAGACAACTTATTTTTATATATATACTAGCTGTTGGGGTGGCGCTTCGCGCCACCCCAACACCTAGTTGGTGGGGGCGCTTCGCGCCCCCCCCAAGCCCCCCCGCGCGCGTAAGTCGTTACGCGCCATAATAGTTACGCGCCATTGTAGTTGTGTCCCTATGTCCCACCTGTGAATATAGATAGATATATATATATGGTTTTAACTACGTAAAACTTGCGAATATACAACATTCTTTGCTGTCCCATTGTCTTTGCATATAAATAGATTGTCAGGTTTACCGACTCTTGAACATGCAACATATAATGGTCCATGGGAAAACAATCTGTATTCAGATCTATACCTCATGATTCTAATGATTGCCCTTGAGCTTTGTTGATGGTGATTGCTAATCGACCATTCCCTGTCCCGGTGTCCCGGTCGTCATTTACATCCCCCTGTTTCCCCCGGTGTCCCCGTTGTAGTTGTGTCCCTGTGTCCCGGTCGTCATTTATATTCCCTGTGTCCCGGGTCCCGGTCGTCATTTGTATCCCGGTGTCCCGGTCTGTATATACATTCGTTTTTTAGTTTTGTTTTTCTCCTTTATTTTTTTCCTTTTTTTTTCTTTTTTAGCTTATTTAGATTTTTAGATTTTTTAGTTTTTTTTATTAGTTTTTAGTTTTTTTTTCTTTTTAGTTTTTTTGTCCCGGTCGTCATTTATATCCCCCTGTTTCCCCCGGTGTCCCCGTTGTAGTTGTGTCCCTGTGTCCCGGTCGTTATTTATATTCCCTGTGTCCCGGTCGTCATTTGTATCCCGGTGTACCGGTCTGTATATACATTCGTTTTTTAGTTTTGTTTTTCTCCTTTATTTTTTTCCTTTTTTTTCTTTTTTAGTTTATTTAGATTTTTAGATTTTTTAGTTTTTTTTATTAGTTTTTAGTTTTTTTTCTTTTTAGTTTTTTTGTAGTTTTTACCTTCTTTTTAGTTTTGTTAATTTTTTTTTTACTTGTGTCCTGGTCGTCATTTATACTCCCTGTGTCCCGGTGCTTTGTTGATTCCTAATCGAACATTCCTTTTGTCCTGGTCGCTTTCTCTTTGAGTGTCGTCATTTATTTTTTTCTTTTTTAGTTCTTTTAGTTTTTACCTTTTTTAGTTTTTTTTTAGTTTTTAGTTTTTTTAGTTTTTTACCTTTTTTTAGTTTTTTTAGTTTTTTTAGTTTTTTAGCTTTTTTATTTTTTTTATTAGTTTTTAGTTTTTTTGCAGTTTTTGCCTTTTTTTAGTTTTTTTAGTTTTTTAGCTTTTTTATTAGTTTTTAGTTTTTTTTGTAGTTTTTGCCTTTTTTTAGTTTTTTTAGTTTTTTAGCTTTTTTATTTTTTTTATTAGTTTTTAGTTTTTTTTGTAGTTTTTGCCTTTTTTTAGTTTTTTCAGTTTTGACGTCACCTGATCCAGTTTTTTCAGGTGACGTCACCTGATCCACGATCCACAGATCCACAGACAACTTATTTTTATATATATAGATAGTTTTTTTTTTTTTACTTATGTCCTGGTCGTCATTTATACTCCCTGTGTCCCGGTGCTTTGTTGATTGCTAATCGAACATTCCTTTTGTCCTGGTCGCTTTCTCTTTGAGTGTCGTCATTTATTAGTTTTTTCCTTTTTTTTTAGTTTTTTATTGGTTTTTACCTTTATTTTAGCTTATTTTTCAGTTTTTTCCTTTTTTTTAGTTTTTTTTTATTTTTTATTTTTTTTAGTTTTTTACCTTTTTTTAGTTTTTTTAGTTTTTTTAGTTTTTTAGCTTTTTTACTTTTTTTATTAGTTTTTAGTTTTTTTTTGTAGTTTTTGCCTTTTTTTAGTTTTTTCAGTTTTTTTTTTAGTTTTTTATTGGTTTTTACCTTTATAGTTTTTTTTAGTTTTTTAGCTTTTTTATTTTTTTTATTAGTTTTTAGTTTTTTTTGTAGTTTTTGCCTTTTTTTAGTTTTTTCAGTTTTGACGTCACCTAATCCAGTTTTTTCAGGTGACGTCACCTGATCCATCCATCCATCCACAGACAGACAACTTATTTTTATATATATAGATAGATAGATACTAGCTGTTGGGGTGACGCTTCGCGCCACCCCAACACCTAGTTGGTGGGGCACTTCGCGCCCCCCAAGCCCCCCCGCGCGCGTAAGTCGTTACGCGCCATATTAGTTATGCGCCATTGTAGTTGTGTCCCTGTGTCCCACCTGTGAATATAGATAGATTTATATATGTGTTTCAAACTACGTAAAAATTGCGCATAAACAACATTCTTGGCTTTCCCATTGTCTGTGCATATACAAAGCCGTATGTACTAATAATGACGTCATATGCAAACGCTCTTTTTACAAACAAACAAACATGCATCCACACAACTCGTTTTTATATAGATAGATAGATAGATAGATACAATACAAATTAACTGCGTAAAACTTGCGAATATGCAACATTCTTCGCTGTCCAATTGTCGCTGCATATAAATACATTGTCAGGTTTACCGACCCTCGAACATGCAACGTACAATTGTCCATGGGAAAAACAATCAGTATTAAGATCTATACCACATTTTTCTAATGATTGACCTTGAGCTTTGTTAATGGTGATTGCAAATGCTAATCGAATTGGGAATTGCAATGTTTTAAATTGAAAAGGCAGATCTGTTGGAATCATGGGAATGCGAGAAATAAGAACAGCCTCACCCTCAAAAGGCTCTGTCAAGATTGTGGCCTCTATTAGGTTTTCCATTGTTTTTTTTACGGCAAGTCGAGTGCCATTGCAAAGCTTTGGTGGGTTTATATTTCTTAAAAGTATTATTGGTACGCCTATTTTTAGTTTTAGCACGTGTGGTGGAAACCCTGAAAGATCTATGGAATTTAAAAATTCAGATGGATAATTAACCGCTTTATTTGGTTCCAAAACTGTGTCGACTGACTTGTAAAGGACTGCCTGGTCTCGAATCTTGGTCAAAACAATATTGTTGATTTCGTGGACGTTTATATTTTTGGGTGCGAGAATCGCTCTTTCACTTAGCCATTTATTATTTTTATAATTTTTTAGAATATTCGGAAATACTTTTTCAATCAATTCATTTTTGGACATCACTAAATTACAGAAATCAGCAGGTAGTTGTATGCGTCCTGAAATTGAGTCTACTGGGAGCTTTCCGTTTCCAATTGTCAGCAATTGATCTGAAAATGTTTGACCAGAGTCATCGTTTTGCAATCGGACACGCATATTTGTAGTTAATTTTAATATTTTTACGTGTGCCCATAAATTAGAATTTTTCAGGCAAGCATTCATTTTGTCTGCAGGAGTTGATCTAGGTATTATAGGTAATGTTTGCCTGAAATCTCCCGCAAGCAATATTAATGTGCTGCCAAAGGGTTTCGACTTCCCTCTCAAATCTTTCAAGCATTGATCCAGAGCCTCGAGCGATTTTTTGTGTGCCATTGTGCACTCATCCCAAATAATAAGTTTGCATTGCTGCAATACTTTACCCATCCCAGATGATTTGGAAATATTACACGTGGGAGTTTCTGTAGAATGTAAATTCAGAGGCAATTTCAAAGCGGAATGAGCAGTTCTTCCACCAGGCAGCAATGTTGTGGCTATTCCGGACGACGCAATTGCCAACGCTATATCATTTTTTGATCGAATTGATGCCAGAATCAGTTTTATCACAAATGTTTTACCAGTACCTCTTGGCGCATCCAAAAAGAAAATGTCTCCAACGTTGTTATCGACACAATGCATTATCGTATCATAAATGTCTTTTTGTTCCGACGTTAACTTGGAAATGTTATTTTGTACATACGACAATAGATCACTCGTACTGTAACTTTGTTCACGATCCAATTCTACACATGTCGAAACAGCAGCGATACGGTTAGGTGAAGGCATTCCCAAATCCTGAAGAGGTTTGTTTGCCATACGTACGCACAAATCTTCTATAATAACTAAAGTGTAGTTATAAATTTCTGATGTGAAATCAAAAGTCATATCTGACGTCTCTAACTGTTTTCGATGGAGTATATCTTCGGACATTTTTGACTTATATTTTTCCCATAACTCTGTAGGAGCTGATGGAGAGCAAATTGTTAAAATGATGCCAAACAATGCACGAATTTGACTTGGGGTTGACGTTTCGCACGCGTCATTGATGCAGTTATCGCAGTGTTGATCATTCTCCAATAAATTCAGAGCTTGGCATGCACTACGGTAAGTGTCATGTATAGTACCGTTTACAGTTCTCAAATACTCAAAGGATGTCGGACCGGGTACATTCACCAAAAGCAGGCGTAGAAAGAAGCATTCATGTTGATTGGGGTGAACGGTGTAGAGTCTTCCTATCGTGGTATCTTTGAAGATGGTAGGTTGGCCGTCGACTGACTTACCCTGTTTTCGACGTTCAAATACTTTATTTTTAGTAATCCACGTGTAATACGAAGGCACTTCAGTATACAGCAGTTTTTTTGCAAAAGAATCATTTTTGCAAAGCGAAAAAAAGCTGTTAATGTTGTATCCGGTGGATTCAGGACTCTTTGTTGCACGTTGGTTTCCGTGAAATAAACACGTTGACCATTCTGTAAATGTACCGCTAAGTGAACAACAGCTGGACTACGTTCATGTATCGGAAATGAAAGAATTCGCCAAACAGTTTCATTACTGCTTATGTATCTTCCAGCCTGATATTGTACGATTTCGTCGAAATCTTTGATTTCGGGCTGCAAGCCAAAAACTGCCATGTCACTGCCTTTGTTGACGTATTTACATATGTATTTGATTGCCTTTACGGAGTTACAGTATTCAACGTTTATGTGTGCATTAAATGTTTTTGATAATAATGGGGAATATGGAACAACCCACTGGTTATCTACTTCGATGGTGGTACCGTTACGCTTCTTTATTATTGCTGTTTTACCGCCATCTTCAGTAGATCTTCTTCTATATTGTGGGTAACCATCATTGCCAGTAATTGTGTTTGATACTAAAAGTCGAGGATATTGCTTTGTGCACCTTCCTTTGGCCATGCATGGTGAATTTTCGTTCAGTGCACCGCAAGGTCCATGTATCATATTTTTTACAATAATATCATGTAACCCCTTATCGACGTTTTTATCAGGTATTTCAGCGGAAATCACATCATCAATTTCGTTCGAAGTAATTTTTTTATGTAGCCAGATTAGTATATGTGCGTGTGGTAAACCTCGTTTTTGCCATTCCACTGAGTACATCCAGCATCGCACTGACCCAAACACTTCAAGTTTTACTCTGTAGTTTATCAGTGATTTCAACTTTTGCCGGAAGACACGGGCCGTAATGTCATGCCTATGAACCGCCGATTGTCCTTGAAGTAAAAGCTGCAGTATCTCGTCCCAAGATTGATTACATGTAAATGTAATAAATAAATCTGGACGACCATAGAGACGAACATACGCAATAGCATCTTGAGCATATTCATGCATATGACGGGAACTGCCAGCATATGACGAAGGTAAAATTGTTAATCTTCCAACGTTTGTGGTATTACCGTCATTTATAACTGCATCTCGCAAATGAATGTATTGTTCAGAGCGGAGCTTGGTCTGATTCAGGCGGATATATAGCAAACGTTCTGATTCAATTTTAGCATACATATCAACGACAAATTGGTGAAACAATTCACGGCATTTTAAAATATAATTTTCTTCATCCTGCCGAATCATTAGTCTATAGGAATAATAATGAATTGCACTGCATTTCTTATTCATTTCTTTGTTAGTGGCTGGATTCATCAATTTAATATTAAAGTGATAGCCGTCGGCTCCATCCCAAAAAATGATAGGATATTGTAGGGCATCGTAGCATCGATGAGTTTCAGCAATTCTTAACAACTGAGCGTTTCGCTTGTGAAGAATAATATCTCGAGGTAAAAACTGATCACCGACCATAACGATTGCCACTTCGTCGATAGTTGGAGCATTGTGTCTACGCACATGTTGGCCAGGAGGCGTTTTGTCAGCGGAAATAACAATTTTATGCGTATCAGTAGGCATCAAATCGATGGCTGTTTTGAACAGACGCACTAAATTATTATTTTCGTGGAAAAGATGTTGCAATTGGGAAACGATTGTCCTTTCAACGTTGGGAGAAATTTCGCAACGTGCATTCAATTCAGAATTTCTATCACTGATGAAGTACAATTGTAAAAATTTATGATTCTCGCCTGAGAATGGTAGAAGGGACCCTGCTCTATGATAAATTTGCCCTTTTACTTTGAAAGTAGACATAAATTGATCTGGATTTTCGATTTGGGCTCCAAACGACGTCATTTGGAAACATGAGTTGTATTTTCTGATTTTTGACAAAAAACACTTAGATTCTGACGTAGTTCCAGTAAGGAAAGTCTTCAATGGCTCTGGTGGTGCAGCCAATAGAGGAAGTTTAACTTTTCCTGAGGCGCAACACATTCCCATTGTTTCACCATTGAATTTCAAGGCCTTACAGGGACAAATTTTAGACATTGTCCCGATTTGAACACATCTACTCAAGCTATAATCATCGACTGGGTTGTACCTGAATGCCAGGCGATAACTTTCAGGTTGCTCTGATTCCTCGGCACGCTTTCTTTTCTTACTTTCTCTATCAGCAGCAAGCCTGATTTCTTGCTGTTCTTGTGATTCCTCGGCACGCTTTCTTTTCTTACTTTCTCTATCAACAGCAAGCCTGATTTCTTGCTGTTCTTGTAATTCCTCGGCAGGCCTTCTTTTTTCACTTTCTCTTTTAGCAGCAAGTCTGCTTCCGCGTTGCTCTGGTAGTTCCTCGGCACGCTTTCTGTTCTTTCTTTCTCTATCAGCCTCAAGCCTGTTTCCTTGCTGTTCTTTTGATTCCTTGGCACGCTTTCTGTTCTTTCTTTCTCTATCAGCCTCAAGCCTGTTTCCTTGCTGTTCTTTTGATTCCTCGGCACGCTTTTTGTTCTTTCTTTCTCTATCAGCCTCAAGCCTGTTTCCTTGCTGTTCTTTTGATTCCTCGGCACGCTTTCTTTTCTGACTTTCTCTATCAGCAGCAAGTTTTTTGGCATAGACTCTTTGATCATCTTCATCGCCTTTTGCCATTGTAAGTTCATCAGTCATTTTAAACTTAAACATTAATAGATTTCTACGTGAACATATGTCTTAAATATCTTGAATGACGTCACCGTCAAAGCAAAAATGACGACAACTAATTTCATGACGTCAGTCAACACAGAAACATGACGTCACCTGACAGACAGACAGACACACAGACAGACAACTTATTTATATATATATATATATATATATATATATATATATATATATATATATATATATATATGTATATATATATATATATATATATATATATATATATATATATATATATATATATATATGTATATATATATATATATATATATATATATATATATATATATATATATATATATATATATATATATATATATATAACATACAAATAATAATAGTATATTATTTAGATATAGCATTAGGGAGGAATCATAACATCCATACTTTTCCTTTTATATTTGTGGGTGCTAAATGAAAGTTAGCAGAAGATTTGGCTTTGAGAATGCTCTTTTTGAGGCTTGTGGTGCTCCTCTCAACTTATGGAAAGATCTACTAACCCTCTTCTCCAATTGCTGATGCACAACTATTTGCCACGGCAACTAAATTCTAAGGAGGCTTAAATGAATAAACTCGGCTGATTGAAGCTTTTAATTGCTATTAATATTTTTCTTTTTTTCAATATGCTAAATATAGCTTTAGGAACGCATGCACAACAGTACGTCATTTTGGTCTTTGACACTGGGGAGTTGAATAGCTTTCCAATAATTTTAAATTGATTGGCAATCTCGTAATTTTACTGTGGGCGTGAAATGTTTTTGCTACGAAATAGTAAAAGGTACTACTTTGCTGCAACGTGACCTTTTACTACATTAAAAGAGCACTACAACTTCCGATTTTCATTCGAATTAGCCCCCCTCCAATATCTTAGAAGTAGTAGCTTGATAAGAACACCCTTGGGCAACGAAAAAAACACGAGTTCGCTAACAACCTTCTTGAAAAAAGAACCAAATTAGCTTTTTTGTAGACAGTAAAAATCATAAATCTGGTGGGAGTGGTGGGGTTGGAAATGGGTAAAAAATGTTCTAGTTCCTGTTTAGCTGTATCTAAAGTGAGAACGTAGGGATGGCTGACAAGGCCGAAATTCTCACAATTTCTTAAGAGTAAAATTTGGAAATGACATACGTATCTGAGTAAATCAAAAGACTTTATATGCACCTGATTAAAAAAAAAATATTTACAACATTTTGAAAATAACTTCAGTGATCCCGTAAATAATTTGAAAAACTATGGGAGAACAGGGACTCAAATGGATTTAAACTTTGACTCTGGAAGGCGAGCGGAGGTAAATCAAACTACACAATATTGTATCCATGTCATCAAAAAAGGATTTAAACAATATCTTGATAAAGACTTAGGGACGGAGCTGATGCTTTTATTTGCTGTTGTAAACAGAAAAGGGAAGAACAAGAAAAAAGAAAAATTTGATGCTGGTAAAAAGGAAAAGGACTGAAGAATTTTCGCCTTTAATCAACTTTAAAACTGCGTTTTTACACTTCAAGATCTAGAGAACTTATCCTTTATGAACGGTTAAGTAATTGGGATAAATCAAAGAAATTGTGTGTTGCGAGGATCTCAGAATACCAAATCTGCGATATATTAGAAACACCTTAGGACATAAGATTGAAACTTTCGATAAGTTTTGAGGGGGGGAACAAGAGGAGCTTGGACTATAGCTTAGAAGCATGGGTAGAAATAAATCAAAAGACATTATAAGCATTCGGGTTATCAAAATATCGGCTCTTCAGCATCCTGGGAATGGGAACCGACCTTTGGAATAGAAAATTGAAAGTTTAATTGTTTTTTTTCGGAGTCGAAGATTATGTGAGGGCAGCCGGCCCCCTCCCATGTTCTGTTTTGCTACTTCCCTTTCCCTGCAGCCCCAATGCATCTGATTAAAACTTTGTAATTGTCATTTTGTTCAAAAGTCGAAAGGCAATTGCCATTTTGTTGAAAGGTGCAACAAATATGCTTTTGGGAATGGCGTGACCCACACTTCCCGTGAGGCAAAGACCGTAAGATATGCAAGTCACTAATTGTTTACACGCGTGGTTTAAATTGGGTTTTGCTTTGGCGGTCGGATTGAAATTTCGAGACGTTATGTGTAGGGATAGGGGATCAAGCGTGCTTCTATTTTTTACTTAGGGAGGGGACCGTAGGGATTAAATGACACTGTGTTTATCCATGTAATCAAAATAGCATGACAGCAATATTTATTGAATGGATTGGTTTTAAACTAAAACTTTTTGGCAGTTTTTAATAAATGTAATTAATTAACTCGTTTCATAGATGACCCAGAAATTTGTCTTTTGAAACAAACAATCAGTCACAAATATAGCACAATTAGATTCATATAATAAAATGGGGGATCAATATTCATCCTAGTTCAAAGTTGCATCAGGATGAGCGTCAGGGTGGCATTGCCCTTAAGGAGACCAAAAATCTGGAAGATTTTCTGGCATTTGAATAACATTCCCCCTCCCTAACCACCAGTAAATTTATAGTAAAATTGTTATTTAAATGTGTTGCACAAAATTACTATTTTTCTTAAATTCTAATGGAATATACTATTTTAGTCTAAAATTTAAATAGCTAGTCGAAATCGTTATTCTTTTGCAGAAACAGAACTTTAAAATATATTCTAGAAACAGTACTTTTTATATATTTCTTATTAACCAATAAAAAAAAACTTTTTGCCTAAAAACGAACAGAAATGAATAAAAAGAATCAAACATAAAGTTTTTTCAGAAAAAGTGAAGAGCTATGTTACAACCAAAGACGAGCAGAAATAAAGTCATGTAATAATTCAAAACGAACCAAAATTACAATCAATGAATAAATGAGACAAAAAAAACGGAAGCTAAAATGGACAAGTTAAACTTCTAACGGACAGAAGTTACAACAAACAGGATTAGGGTCAACACCCCCTAAGCCTTCTATAGGTCAGAGTGTCTTTTGCGCTTTCCTGAAAAAAAAATATTTTGAGCAGTCTTGATTTTTACTATAACATAAACAACAACGCAACAACAACAAAAATAATAATATCTCTGTTTAACCTCAGCCGATCAAGGTTTAAAAATAAGAGTGGTCCTATCTATCCCTTTCCCTCTCTATTGAAAATTTAAAACGTGTTGATTGTTATTTGCATTTTGTTGAAAATTCCCGTTTTGAACAGTTTGTACTGTTCAACTGTTTTGAACAATTTGTTTGGTTGTTGTTGTTTTTTATCCTTTTTTTGTCGAAACATCAACGACAAAATTGAAAGAAAATCTGCAGAACAAACAAGATTATAAAAAAAAAGTCCTAGTGAAGCTGGACTGATTGTCTGATATATCATACAGCATTCTGAGAATCTCAGCAATTTTGTTTTCAACAAAGCATTTGTTTGGTTGTTGTTGTTTTTTATCCTTTTTTTTGTCGAAACATCAACGACAAAATTGAAAGAAAATCTGCAGAACAAACAAGATTATGAAAAAAAAGTCCTAGTGAAGCTGGACTGATTGTCTGATATATCATACAGCATTCTGAGAATCTCAGCAATTTTGTTTTCAACAAAGCACAAATGACACTCAGGCCCTAAGCAGGCTTAACGAGCATTAGGCCTTCTCCTGTTTGTGGTAGTTTCTGTTTGTCTCAAGTTGGACTGGATTATACATTTTTATTCTTGTTTCTTCGGGCCTCATTTATTTATTGCTGGTAATTTGTGTTCATTTTAAATTTGAATTATTATATCTCTTAATTTCTGCTCGTCTGGATTTTAATGTAGCTCTTTACTTTTCATTTGAAATACCTAATTTCTGAGTTTTTTTTTAATTAGTTAAATAACAAACCATCGGTAGAACAATAGCGCTACCTATGGAAAGATTGAAGTGGGCACAATGCGCTATTTTTCTTTTCACCAAGGGACTTCGCATGAAATGTCTTGTCATTGAAATTCCAGAAGGGGCTCAAGCACCCCTTCCATGCAATATTACTATTGGTGCTACTTGTCCAACATACTTGAAAGATCCAAAGACAGTGTCTCTTGGGAAGACGACCCCTCCCCACAGCCCTTGGGGTAAGGGCTGCAAGTTTTACAATTAGCCCGTTGTTTACATTTAGTATTTTTTATTGGAAAATGAGGGCACGTTTGACCTTTTGTGTCCAAAAGGCCAAGGGCATTCAGTTGAAGTTTTCAGGGAATATTGAGGGGTGTTGAACTAGATCAAAGCACACTATTTGCATGCGGTAGTTTTCATTAAGATCACTTGATGTTTTGGGGGTGTTTTGCCCCTTTTCTAAAAATTGGAAAAATTTTCTCAGGCTCGTAACTTTAATTGTGTAACGTTAAATTTGACAAAGCTTATATATTTTGAATAAGCGTAAAAATTCGATTCTTTTGAGGTATCTGTTGTTATCAAGACTCTGTTTATAGAGTTTTGATTTCTATTGAGCCGTATTGCTCCTTACTTACAGTTCGTTACCACGAACTGTTTAATACTGACTCTCCGCATGCAGCCATTTGGTGGTTTCACATGGTTGAAAAACAGTTTAGTTTAAAAAGAAGTATACATATTTTATTTTCAGACGTCACGTATACGAAGTACCATTACGTCGTTGTCTCGCCTTAGCGGGGCTACGAATTTCCGGGTGTCGCCGAATTTGTCCTTATGAATATGATCCTGTTTGTGCCACGGACGGAAAAACGTATTCAAATGAATGTTTCCTCCAGCTTGAAAACTGTCGCTCTAGATCCTTGGTGAAAAAATTCCATCATGGGAAGTGTGGTGAGCCTTCCAAAAAACAGAGAAATTTCTTGTATTGAATAGAAACTGTGATTATTTAGGAACTAGTGTTAATGTATTTGTACAGGGTTCAATTGTCCTCGAACATATTTATTTTTAACAGAATCATTTATATTTGGTTTGTTTTGTATTCGAAGGGCAAATATTTTGCATTTATTATATGACCTTCTTCATTATGCGACTTCTCACAGAATGTTCCAAGACTTTCTTTGTACGGGCCTATTGTGTATTTTTATGTTTTTAACTTTCATATGTAGCCGATTAGGTGTTCGTTTTTACAATCTTACGGACGGAATACCTTAAAAGAATTAAAAGATAACAAATAATTATTCGTACAATAAATGATTAAGAAGGTACAAGTGATGCTGGCGCAAATCAGCCAAAAAATATAATACAATTTATTCGTTTTACATTTGTAAGTTTTCTTTAAAACAGGATCATTTTGATTTCCAGAACTTAACTAAGTCAAGGATGTCATAAATATATTTAGATGAACAAAAGGCATTTTTTTTTTTAATATCAGCCATATTTGACTTTACAGAGTCACTTTAAAGTCATTTGGCTTCATAAAGCAACTGTAATTCATATGCCAAATCACATTTGTGTTTCAGTTTTAAAATGATATTGAACTGCTATAAAAGAAAGTTTATTCAACTACACCAAACTTTCTATCATCTGTGTGTGGAACATGGATATGGGAAAAGCATTGGTGTATTCCTAGTTTTAACTTTATTGTAAATTTAAAGCCACTCATCTGAGAAACAAATTCGTTGCTCGATAGAACGATTTCTCGCTTGATTGTACCTCTTTATGTGTCTGAACTTTTTGACCCGGATTTTTGTATAAATTCAATTTGTGAAAAGAAAATGTTCCTTAATAAAATAAATCAGATTCGATGTATGACATCCAAGAATTGTTTTTCGATGTTTTCGCGTGGTTAAGCATTCGTACAGATGCTCTCGGTAAATCAAGCAAAACAACAATTCCCTCGCTGCCTGGAAATGTTTTAAGCCTTGGAAATTCGTAGAAAGGCCTTATTAATCTGAAAATTTGAAAGTTAGAATAACATTTGCCATGTATTTCTGTTTGTTATGTCCTATTTTATTAAGTCTTTCTTGTACGTAAATTTTTCAGCTGATATTTTGAAAAGAATCAAATGCGTTTAAAGATTAGCTATAATGTTATGGTAGGGGTGCTTGTGTATTGCTATGTAAAGCCTGGCATTATGCACTAGCTTAAATTGATTTAAGTTACGGTATTTTCGTGCTCCCAGGTCAACGTAGCGCAGGGTTCTTTACTTAACTTAAGAAACCAGTGAAGTTCCTGAGATATTCAAGATACATTATTTTGACAACATGGATACATACTGTTTCTTTGGATTTAATTCAATATCCCCGTCTGGATTTCCTTAAGATTTTAACTAATACACAGAAAGTGGACTTAGCCTGTATCTTTAGGTTGAGTTACCTTTCGAAGTTTCCAAGGTGTTTTCAGTGAAGGCAAAAAATCCATCTTTAAAAAAGACAATTCACCAAACTAAACTTCTCAGAGGGGTTTTAACTGAGTTTTTTTACTTGTATTGTGGCAGTGTTGGGGGGGGGGGGCAAAACTGACATTGTCTACGAGCGTTGAACACCCTAACTATGCCTTTGCTTAAGACAGATAACCATTAACGGTTTGTAAAGGACTTCTGGACTTAAAATGAACAAAGAAATGATTATCAGCAAAATGTGAACAGACTAGTTAGGAGATATTTTAGCTGATGCACGAAAATACTGATGGTTTTATTTTTTTTTTCTCCAAAAATTATAGATTATTGTATGAGATTAGGGTTTTTTACAGTAATTCCCATGGGGATGTAGCTTAAAGGGTACATACTAACGTAAAAAAATATTCAAGACTTGAGGAAATTAGTATAACGCAAGTAATTTGACTTAATTATTTAAATTCCAATGTGAAAGCTTTAAGGTATGTAAATCAATCTTTTTAGACTTAATCTGAAAATATGTCTGACCAATATTTGCGTTTTGTTTTATCATATTGTAAAAATTTGTTGTTGTATTTATTTTGCCATTTCATAAATAAATAAAATTATTCAAGGTTTTAAATAGTGTCATAAACGTTTCCAGATTAGCTGTAATTTCATGGTAGCATCTGGGTCTAAGCCTCGACTCGTGTTTTTTATAGTCTGCCTATAATAGAAATAATAATCATTGCCGCAGTGATTGCTACAACCTTTTAAGAGCTAACCACAGCCAATAGTAACAAAATGTTTAAAAGTGTGTCTTGAAAAAACTGATCAATGATAAAAATTTTGTATTGGAAATTGATCCAGAAATGATGGCTATTATTTCAATTAATATCAAATGTTAAATATCAATGTGCTTAAATAAATATGTTAAGTTTCATTCTTTAGTTTTAAGTCATAGGGCGGAAAATCAGCAATTTCTGTTAAGAAAATCCGACATGAATTCTATTTCTCCTTCCTGTTTATCCTTTACAAACACTAAAATAGTATTCATTCCATTTACAAACACTAAAATTGTCTTCATTCCATTGTAATTTTAATTTGAGGCTTGATGAAATTATGTTCAGCGGCGTATCATTAGGCATAAGCTATTATGAAGGAGCTACGGTGGATCATTGTGTAGGTAAAGGAGGTATGCTCAAAAAGGTGCTTCTTAGCCCAAACTTCCTAACTCTCTGCGAGCCTTGAGGTGAATATAGAAGTCGGTCTGAAGAGGTGTATTTCGAAACTTCGAAAAACCAGCTGAGGGGATTAACTCTTTCCCTCGAAGTATTGCTGTGTAAAAGTTAAACTTTAATTCAAAGAAGGCTTTTTGAGGGGCTGGTGACCATCCTCTCATTTAGCGTAACAGTGACTACGCTTTTAAAAACGAGCCAGAAATCAAACAAAAGTACAAGTTTTTTAAATGAAAGTAAAGATTGACATTGAAACTTAAAACAAATCGAAATTATTCCGTATATAAAGGGGGTCGTCTCCTCTAAACTTCGCTCTTTAAGATAAAGTTCGATTTTTATTCTTCCGATTCTTTAAAAACGACAGCTTAAACTCTTAAATTTTTTATTTAAATTCTGGTTTAATTATCAAGCGACTCCACTTAAACCGCGTTTAATTGGAGTAAAGAGAATTTATAAAGCGGTATAAAACTCTAGCGTAGAGAGTGAAAGACTGGGGAAGGAGCTGCCAACCTCATATACAGAATAAATGCCGTTCATATTAAGTTTGAATGTCGCTCTCTGCTTTATTTTGAACAATTAATTTAGTTGTTTTTTTTAATTTGGTTCTAGTTAAAATTGAGTAAAATAACGATAAATAAGGCTAGAACTGTTGGCTATCTAAAAAAAATTAAATAGTAGACTTGATTATTTCATTTGTCGGTGCAAAGACTCAAAATTAATTTAATTTCATTTTGAAAAATTCTTGATTCTTAACGAATTTCATTTACACCACTACAAGTACTTCAGACATACCTCGCCTTTGTCCCTGGTAGTGAACCGATCCCATCATGAATAATGAAATGGATTTATCAACCTTCAGCATGCAAAACAGTATAAATGAACGAATTTTTAGAGGGTCTATTCATTCTCAAGGTGGCACTGATTGACAAGGCAAGACAAGGACAAAAAGCATGTGTAGCCAAAGAAGCATTACTGGTCCTCCGAATCTAAGCTGCTCGATGGTGATCCCACAGATCCCGCCCCCTTGTTGTTTTTCATTTTCCGTGGAGTTTTCTGTATATATTCCACTGAAGGGGGATCAGGCTTTGGATGATTATCGCATGTTGTGTGCTCAGCGGACGACAGCAGTTCAGGATCAACATCCGCTCTATCAGCGTTCAGCAGCTTTGCAAAGTATTCCTTGTATCTTTCTAGTTGTATACTTTCATTTTCAAGCACTTTACCAGATTTCGATCTTACTACTCCTGTTTTTGGAGGTTTCCTTTCGCTCAGTTCTCTGTAATTCTTGAACAGGCACATAATATTACCTTTGCAAGCAGATTCTTCCAGTTCATCAGCCTTTTTTATCAACAAATAATTGCTTATCACAGTCAACAAGTTTGGTCCTGGTCCCGTTTAGCCGTCTGTATGTGGGCAAATCACCAGCCATCCGGGCTTTCCTGCGCTGCTTCGTGGCCATTACAAAAATAACTTCTTTGAAGAATAAATAGAAAATTTATAGACACCCAAAAAATAACTATTGCTATCTAAAGCCCTTTTTGTTTTTGATTTCGGTTGAGTTTTTCACTTAGTTTTCTACATTTGGGTTTAAAGCAGAAAGATGATATCCTATGGGCCTCCTAAACGCTTTTTTTATTGTTAATGAATCCGCAAAATTTGACCCCTTCTCTTTCTACTTTTTAAAACAGTAAGAAACTTTAGCTTAAAGAGCGGGGCGTTGAGGAGGAAAAGCCCCTTTCATATACGGAGTAATTTCTGTTCGTTTTAAGGTTTAATGTCGCTCCTTACTTTCCGTTACAAAAACTTGTTTTTTTTATTTAATTTCTGGACGTTTTTGAATTAATGCGTGTTTCGATCTTGGCTCTCCGCACATAAATAATTAAAACGAAATTTGAATATTAATTAATTGCAATTAATCGGAAGATTTTGAGAAAAAAGAAGCGAAGGAGGAGGCCTAGTGGCCCTCCAAGTTTTTGATCACTTAAAAAAGCAGCTAGAACTTTTAATTTTTTACAAACGTTTTCATTGGTGAAAAATATACGTAACTTGCGAATTAACTTACGTAGCGAACTTCTATATTCGTATGTTTTTATTGTGTATATGAGGGGGTTCAATCCTCGTCGATACCTCGCTCTTTACACTAAAACTTAGATTGTGTCCCAATTCCTTAAGAATGACCTCTGAATCACAAAGGCCGTAAAATAAATAGTTGAAATTACTAAAAATACTTTAGCGTAAAGAGTGAGGTATAACGATGAGGTAAACCCCTCATATTCGTAATAATGTTTGTTCGTTTTAAGTTTTAATGCTGCTCCTTACTTTCAGTAGAAAAAACTTTTCATATTTATTTTTTCATTGTTTTTTCAAATAAAGCTAGAAAATCCTGCGCCCCCTACATTGAAATTCTCTTCCCCCATGAAAAGTTTCTCCATGGAAATATCCTTCCACGTAACCCCCCTCAACTCTCCCCCCTAAACCAAAATAATCCCCCTGAAAACGTCTGTACACTTCCCAGTAACCATTACTATATGTAAACACAGGTCAAAGTTTTCATTTAAATTTTGTCCCAATTCCTTAAGAATGACCCCTGAGTCATTTCTACATTAGGGTTCTCTGATACGCTGAATCTGACGGTGTGATTTTCGTTAAGATTGTATGACTTTTAGGGGGTGTTTCCCCCTGTTTTCTAAAATGAGGCGAATTTTCTCAGGCTCGTAACTTTCGATGGGTATAACTGATCTTGATGAAACTTGTATATTGAAAATCAGCATTAAAATGCGATTCTTTTGATAACTATTGGTATCGAAATTCCATTTTCTAGAGTTTCGGTTACTATTGAGCTGGGTCTCAAACAGTTCGTTGCCACGAACTGTTTGAAATGTAAACATTTCAGTCCTCGTTTGAAGCTAAATCACACAGGAATTTTCAGTCTGAATCATTGGAAGCATAAAGTGAGCCCGTGGACACTCAAAGTCCCCCAACGATCACCGTGTGGGAAGAAATATAGATACTCTGCACCTTTCTTGAGCCAAAATCAAGAAATGATTTTCAATTCAAGTGATATATTGATCTAAGTGAGCCAATAGCCCCTCCCTTACCCCAAACCTAACCACTGTCAACATTTGTACAGAAAGGTAGCCATGTTCAATTTTTTATTTTTTTTAATCAGAAGTGCACAAAGGTTTTTAGTTTATATTATTAAATAGCCAGTATGGGTCTTGGCCCCTCTGACACTTCCTCTTTCCCTGCCACCAGCTCTATCGTAGAAAGTAAGTCACATGGCACCTTGCTTGAACTACAATTATACAAGGATCTACAACTCGTATTGTTAAAATTACACAATGGACCTGCGTTCTCTACTACCCTCAGCCAAATGGTACCTTGAGTCAAAGGAATTGAGGAGAGCGTTTTCTGGAGACTCCACTTACTGAGGTCAAAGTAAAGCTTTTTTAGTTGATGATAATTTCCTCAACTGCCATGATGTTTTAATTTATTGCATTGCACAAAAAGGTCCTTTATGCTCAAAACGTTTAGAATAAACACGGTTGCTTTAGATGACTGAATGTCGAATGTTTTTCTTCTTGAAAAGGAACTACAAGGAAATACGAAGTTACTTGAATATGAGTTTTCTTACTCTGATATTAGATTGCTGTGAATGAACCAGGATACCAAAACCTGATTAAAAGTTCATTCTTTCGGTAAAACATAGAATAAAGAACAAATAACTCAGGAAGTGCTTTATGAAACAACTTTTCTCTCTAAAAGACGAAATGATTGAAACCGTGTTTACGTTTCTATGGAACTTCCTCCGTTAACATGAAATGTGATAAGAATAAAGAATATTGACAGTAAACTGCCAGAGAAATATTTCCGATCCAAGCCAAAATGGAAATAAAATCCACTTTTTATTAAAAAACAGTAAATTTCGTTAATATTCTTAATTGAGATTATTTGCAAATGGGACTAGGTTACCACAATGAGGACACAAAAATTCTTAAGGCTTTCTGATCAATATCCCCTCCAGTTACTATTGGAATTCACCCCAAATCTGTCACTTTGTCCCTCACCCATAATAGAAAACTTACTGGGGTAGCCTACCCTCTCGTTTCGACTTTTTTTTTGTCTATCAAAAATGATAGACACTCCGCAACACTCGTCCCTATGGGAATTGCTTTTAACCCCCGCCTTGGGCGTAATTCTCACAAGAATTCCTTCAATAGAGTTTTGACTCCCAGCTTCTCAAGTAATTTACTGCTACAGAACCATCTCGTTCCAAGGGAGCATCAACTTTCAGATATCCTTCACACTAGGTGGCACGTGCCAAGCGGGGCGAAAGTGTGTCAAGTTTGGCTGAAACTGTTCCCAACGTGGTGGAAACTGTGCTGATTGTGGTAGAAATGGTATCAAACGTGGCAAAACTGGGTGGCAAAATTGATGTTCCGAGATGTATACCAGGTGTTGAAAAGTGTCCCCTTGTCTTGTCGTTCGAACATTGTGTTTATTTCACATTTCCTTTAAAAAAAATTCTGAAAGGAGGCTAGAGGCTTTTTTGGACTGGGGACTGGGGAAAAGTAAAAGACGATAAGTGCATTTTTGCCAATATTTTAGAAATTTGTCTGAAGTTACCAGGGCGGGGTAGTTCTCAGTGACGCCATTTGGGGGGGGGGGGGGGGGGGGCAGGGGGGGGGGGGGCCATGCCCCCCCCTGATTTCTGGAGGGGCCCAATTTCAACCACGTAATTCTTTGTTTATTCGTCCTTGTTCTACTTTTTTTCTCTTTTTTTACCGTATTTCTACTGTGAATTATTACTAAATAGCAAATTCAAGATACTCGACGATTATTGCATTTCAAGAAAGTATCCTGTTTTTGCCGTTCTCCCTAATTAATTTATGGTCACCCTTGTGGCAGGGGTTTGTAAAGTCCTTTCTGGGCTCGGAGTACTTCTGTGACATTGAAGTCTCTCCAGTGATTAATGAATCCCGTCAGTCGGCACATTTATGTGTAGGCTAACATCTGGAAAAGAGGGTATCCAGACCAGGGTGTTATTCCAGTTTTGTATTTAGTTTCTCGTTACCCTTCATCAAATAAAGAACCGTGAAACAGTGTTGAGTTGTGTTCAAGTTCAAATCGGATTATTGAAACATGAGTTCATCCGGTGCGAGTGGTGCAAAAAAAGGAAAATAAAAGCCCAAAGGAAAGAAGAAGAAATAAAGATGCAACGACGATTGGCTTCGTTTTTCAAACCGACTGTAAGTAAATCTACCACATTTTAAATTTTGTTTCGTCGACCACTCTCACTGAACGAACCAGAACAAGAGCTACGAGCTCATATGGCACTTGTTACGAGTGTTTTTCTATTTAATTTCCGATCATTTTTTAAATAAAGCCAGGAAATCTGGCTTCTCCTCCACGGAGAAATCCCCCTTGGAAACATCCTCTGAACAATACAATCCTGGTTAAAATTTACTGGGACAATTACCCTTAACACTTCCAAGCGTGAAATTGAGCCAGTAAATAGAAAGCAAGATATATAAAGAAATTTTGTATAGGAATTCTGGAAAATTTTTCCAGTACACAATTTCCCCTGAAAAGTTCATCCCCTAGAAAATTCATTTTCCATGGAAAATTCTCCCCGAGCTAAGTCCCTTAGCCAAAAAAATCGTCCTCCCCTTCCCACCCTAGAAATGTATGCATGCTTCCGAATAAGAAATACTATATGTAAACAATGGTCACATTTTTTAACTTGAAGACCTTTTCCCAAGAGCTCTGGGTTTCATGTTATCTCCAAAGACATTATTATTAGGCCTTTCAACGATGTTGAACAAAATAGCTATCTCAGATTTTTGGTCAGGGGAATTTGGGGAAAAATTGCGTGGGAGGGGCCTAGTTGCCCTCCAATTTTTTTGGTAACTTAAAAAGGGCACTAGAACTTTGAATTTCCGTTAGAATAAGCCCTCTCCCGATGTCTTGGCCCACTGGTTCGATATGATCACCCCTGGGCAAAAAAAAAAAATAAATAAACACGCATCCGTGATCTTTCTTCTAATATGAAGTACAAAATTCCACATTTTTGCAGATAGGAGCTTGGAGCCTCTACAATAGGGTTCTCTTAATACGCTGAATCTGATGGTATGATTTTATTATGATTATATGAGTTCTAAGGGTGTTTCAGCCATTTTTTGAAAATCAGGCACATTTCTCAGGCTTGTAACCTTTGAAGGGTAAGACTAAACTTAACAAAATGTATTTAAAATCAGCATAAAAGTTTAGTTCTTTTGACATATCTATTGGTATCAAATTCCGTTTTTTAGAGTTTCGGTTACTATTGAGCCGGGTCCCTCCTTACTTACAGCTCGTTACCAAGAACTGTTTATAAGATACTGCTCAGACAAATCTTGTTGAGTTTCTTCTTTTGAAGAGGAAAGATGGAACAAAAAGCGACAAAGATAAGAAATTTCAAACCTAATAAGTTTTCGTCCGCATGAATTACTATGGCTAGCTTCAGTTTACCTTGCTTCAAAAAGTGTTTAATCACCCGACAGCAGTACTCGTGCATCATATTTTGTGTTTATTGATTCTAGGTTAAAATATAGAATCAAGGGAATGATAGCTTTGCAAGGTAATCCTACATAAACAAAAAATAAATAAAGAAGTGTATCACAGAAACCTATAAAACCTATAAAAACCTACAAAACATAAAATTGAATAGCACATTGGACTTAATTGAATGAAATAAAAAAGACATGTTTTTTCAACTGAATGTAAGAAGAAACATTAAAGCTCAAAACGGATAGCAATTTTTAAGTATATGAAGGGGTTCACCCCCTTGTCAATACTCGCTCTTTACGCTGTTCAAATTTGGTTCCAATTCTTTAAGAATGACTCCTGAATCTCAAAGGCCGTTTGATTAGAATAAATATCTCTTTTGAAAGTACTAAAAAAAAAACTTTAGCGTAAAGAGCGAGGTATTGACGAAAGGGTAAACCTTCTCATATGTAATAATTTCTTTTCGTTTTAAGTTTCAATCCTGCTCCTTACTTTGAGTTGAAGAAACTTTTTTTTCATTTAATTTCTTATTCTTTTTTTAATAATGCTTGGAAATCCAGTGCCCCCTTGATCGAAAATTCAGCTCCCCTATGAAAAGTTTCTCCATGGAAAGATCCTTCTCCATAACCTCCTCTGCTCGAGCTGCCCCCCCCCCCCCCCACCAGAAAAAACTGAAAACGTCTGTATACTTCGCAATTACCTATACTATTTATAAAAAAAAGGGCAAAGTCCACAAATTGAACACCTTCCCCCAGAGACTTTGGACAATTAAGACATCTTTAAAGACATATTTATTAGATTTTTCAAATGTATTAAACAAAATGGCTGTTAAACAAAATGTAAATATATTTAAACAAAATAGCAAAATGCGGAGAGAGTTCTAAGAGGTTTTGGACAGAGTGTTAAATGAGTTTGAAGAGCGTTTTTCTGTCCAGCTGCCAGTGCTAGAAGCCACACGTTGCCTTAACCCCAAATCCAAAGATTTTATGGACTCAGATTTACTTCTTGTGATCGCGACATACTTCGATCAGGCGGGAATCGATACTATGCAGCTGAAGTGTCAAGCTTTAATAGCTCGTGCATTTGTGTCGCAGCTTCCACAGAAACCGGCAAACGCTTTAGATGTCTTCGAACGCCTCGGAGGATTGAAAGAAGCTTATTCTGAGCTTCTTAAGGTCGTCAGGGTAGTCCTCACACTCCGCTCACAACGTGCTCAAATGAACGTTTTTTCTCTGTGTTGACGTTTGTGAAGGACTACCTCCGGACAACGATGGAAAACGAGCGACTTTCGCATTTGCTGCTTATATTCTCTGAGAAAGCTGCAGTGAAGGAGCTCAATTTTGAGAAGCTTGTCGACGACTTCGCAAAAATGAAGCAAAGGAGATATCCATTGCTGAAGTAACTGTACGTAAGTTTCTGATTTATACAGTAAATGTTCTATTTTGGTACTGTTTTTGGTCCCTAAATAAGCTGCAAAATGCGAACCCCAAAGGTAGTACGGTACCTAAAGGCATGTTCGAAAATTTTAAAATTTTTAAGGCTGGATGGGGGCCCAAAATCGATTTTTGGCCCCCCCCCCCTAAGGTTTTCTGAAATGGCGCCACTGGTGGTTCTTCTTCCCAAAATATTTTGATAAACTGATAGAATAATAAACAAAAAAAATGAGATAACCCCAGCTTGAACTTCTAAAGGAAAAAAGAAAAGATTCTGTAAAACGACCGCCACAAGCTATAGACAAAGTTTTAAGAGAAGAACAATGCGGTTTTAGAGAAGGAAGAGGATGTGTCGACCAAATTTTCACTCTTGGGTTAATTTTTGAGAAGTGCCTTATCTGTCAAACACCTTTGGTCCTCAATTTTATAGATCATGAGTAAGCGTTCTATTCTGTTGATAGAAGAGCTTTATCAAAGGTCTTATTCTTGTATGGTATACCAGACAAATACATTAAAGTGATTGGTGGTATGTATGAGAATAATACTGCTTTAGTTAAGGTAGGAAAGGAGGTTAGGAGCTGATTTTGAATTAAATCAGGAGTTAAGCAGGGTTTTGTTCTCTATACGGATTAGTATGGTGGACTTTGTCTTAAGGAGAACAAGAAAGGCAAAGGAAGACCACAGAATCAAATGGGGAATAACAATTCTCCTGGACTTAGATTATTCTGATGATTAAAGCATCCTAGAGTAAAGTGTCAGTAATATGAATGAACTTTAAGAGTTTTGCGAGTTCAGGGTGCTAATGAAAATTAATGTTAAGAAGACTATAACTAAGAATATCTGAAGATGGAAAGGTGACGTTGGGTAACGAAAAGATTGATCAGGTGGGCAGCTTCACTTACCTTCGTAGCATCAAACAGTTCGGGGTAACGAACTGTAATAAGGAGTGACCCGGCTCAATAGTTACCGAAACTCTAAAAAATGAAATTTTGATACAAATAGTTACATCAAAGGAATCACATTTTTATGCGATTCTAAATATATAAGTTTTATTATCAAGTTTAGTTTTACCCATCAAAAGTTACGAGCCTGAGAAAATTTTTCTTATTTTAGAAAATAGGGGAACACCCCCTAAAGTTCATAGAATCATAACGAAAATCCGCTGAACCATCAGATTCAGCGTACCAGAAAACCCTATTGTACAAGTTCATCTCTACAAAAATGTAGAATTTTGTATTTTTTCCCAGAAGATAGATCACAGATGCCTGTTTATTTGGGTTTTTTTTCAGCAGTGATCGTATCGACCCAGTGGTCCTAAAATGTCACGACAGGGCATTCTAATTGAAACTTAAAGTTCTAGCGCCCTTTTTCAGTGACCAAAAAATTGGAGGGAACCTAGGCCCCCTCCCACGATAATTTTTCCCAAAGTAACAAGATAAAAATTTTGAGATAGCCATTTTATTCAGCATAGTCGGAAAATCTAATAAATATCTCTTTCGGGACGACTTAATCCCCCACAATCCCCAGGGAGGGGTTGCAAGTTGCAAACTTTGAGCATTGTTTACATATAGTAATGGTTATCGGGACGTATACAAATGTTTTCAGGGTGAATTTTTCACGTTAGGGGGGTTAGGGGGAGGGTATATGTGGGGGAATCTTTCAATGGAGGAATTTATCATGAGAGAAGAAAATTTCCATGAAGAAGCCGCATGATTTCTTAGCATTATTAAAAAAAAGCAATGAGAAAATAAATACAAATAAAAGTTTTCTCAGCTGGGAGTAAGGTTCAGCGTTAGAATATAAACGAACAGAAATTATTACGTATATAAGAGGGTTTGTCTTCTCCACAATACCTCACTCTTTACGCTAAAGTATTTTTAGTAATTTCAACTATTTATTATACGGCCTTTGTGATTCAGGGGTCATTCTTAAAGAATTTGGACAAAATTTAAGCTTTAGTGTAAAGAGCGAGGTATTGAAGAGGGGGAGAACCCTTTCATATACGTAAAAAATATACAACCGTTACGTAAGTTAATTCGTAAGTCACGTATATTTATTACTAATAAAAACGTTCGTAAAAAAAAGAAGTTCCAGTTGCCATTTTAAGTAACCAAAAATTTGAGTGCAACTACGCCTCCTCTCCCACCCCTTTTTTTATCAAAATCGTCCGATCAAAATTATCAAAATTTAGCAAAAAATATAATATGCAAATTTCGGTTAATTATTTATGCGCGGTGAGCCAAAATCAAAACATGTTTTAATTATGTTAAGAAATTAAATAAAAAAAACAAGTTTTAATAACTGCAAGTAAGGAGCGACATTCAAACTTAAAGCGAACAGAAATTATCCGTATGTTAAAGGGGTTATCCCCTACTCAACGCCTCGCTCTTTACGCTAAAGTTTTTTTATTGTTTAAAAAAGTAGAGTTGTAAGAAAGAGTCAAACTTTAGCGTAAAGAGTGAGCCGTTGAGGAGGGGACAACCCCTTTCATATACGGAATAATTTCTGTTTATTTTAAGTTTTAATGTCGCTCCTTACTTGCAGTTAAAAAAATTGTTTTGTTTTATTAGTAAAGACGCTGGAAGCAGTAAAGATTTGAAAAGTAGAATAGCCAAGGTTTAGGTTTTTTTCCCACAGTTAAAAAAAAAGTTAGGAAGAATAGGAAGATGAGTCTGCAAACCAAGATTGTAATATTGGGAGCTACGTTGATGACAGTGGTCAAATATGGCTCCGAAGCATGGGCGCTCTGAAAAGCAGACGAAGATTTGCTAGATGTTTTCCAGATAAATTGCCTACGGATTGTCCTGGGTGCCCGGCTGACTGACCGTATTTCAAGCAGTAGGCTGTACGAAAAATGTGGTTCAATCCCGCTTTCTTGGGCAATAATGAAAGAAAAGTGTAGCTGGCCAGCACATGTTCTGCGGATGAAGGATAGCAGATTGCCGAAGATAGTCCTTATTGGCCAACCGACTAGGGCTAATCGGAATGCAGGTCCTCCTCCTTTGGAGTGGGAAGATATAATAAATAAAGATTTAAAGGAAATGGAATCTTCCAGGGAGGGTTTAAAGAGGAATGCTTTGAATAGATTGGGATGAAGGAGGAGCATGTGTAGATGTGTTGGCTTTAGGTGGCTTGGTGCTGCGATGAGTTAGTAGTAGTAGCAGTAGTAGATCGGTACAATATTATCAAATAACAACATGTGTACGTAAACTTTTGTCTGTAGTATCACATAATTAGGTAAGTGGCTGACTGAAATTTTAATAAAGAAAAATATGGTATGTGCTATCTTGTAGTATAAAAAAATTGGTATGCGATTGTAGTCAGTATTGTGTGAAAATATGAGTTCTGGTAAAACCTTGACTGACTGGAAGAAACAAAAAAAAAGAAAGGAAAAAAAGCAATGCCGTTAGAGAAGTTAGCATGTCTTTTTTGGATATTCATAGTTTTACTCTTAGCTTTTGTTTTTTAGGAACAGCCAAAGCGTTTTCTAATGAACAATTGCTGCAAGTGACTTTTGTTCCCGACCATCCTTGACAGAAACTTGCGCGGAGATGAAAGGTGTTTCAATACAAGGAAATGTGTATTACTCACCTTTCTTCAGTCTTTGCTCAGTCGATGTGATGATTGGGCACTGATTTCAAGCTGTTTCACGACGGACTAAGCTATCAATTAATCTTGTTTTATTGACTTGAGAGAGATATTAAGGTAAATCTTACAACCAGATTACAGGTTTTACAATACCAGTGACTTGTTTCTTTTTGGTCGTCTGTTTTGATAAGCAATGTTAATAGACCCAATTCGCTACTACAAGCCAATCATGAATGGCGTGGCGTGTCTGTTTAAAACTTACTTGTTTATAACTCATTTAAAAAGCCTACTTAAAGTAAACACAGACACTTGCGAATTGTGTTAACACTTGTTACAACAATTTGTTTTAATTTTACAAAAAAAAAGAGTTATGAAAGTAAAGAGCTACGTTAAAGTTTAAAATGAACACAAGCTACCCCATATCAGTGGACTGTGACCCCTTCAACCCTGTAGCTCATTACGTAAAATTATTTTGTAAATATCTGAAATCAATATAAACCCTCTCCATTACTCGCTCTCTAAGCTAAAATGTGATCTTTTCACAACAGTTTTTCAAACGACAAGGCTCGTTTAGCTTAGATATATTAACCTTACACAATAAAACAGTGCTGCTTTAAACAAAAATAAATATTTTCATAGATAATAGTGGATAATGAAGAATTACATGAAATCTAATTATGTATGTTTAACAGTGAAAATGCTCAGCGTTTTCCGCTAAAAAGTGAGTTCGGACTCCTGACTATTGTCAAGTCTAAAGTTCTGACAAAGTCAGAACATTGAATGATTCCTTCTAGAGATTTACTATCACTATCTGCCATTATCACCTTTTAACTTTTACAATAAGCCTGAAAAATGTCAGATCCAATTAAATGTCCTTTAAACGGTAAAATTGATTTAAACTATGGTCCCAGACATGCCACCAGATTTCTGAAAGCTTTTTTTTCAATGGTAACCAGAGGCCTTTTTTCTTCAACTGTGTTACTGATTATAAGATTTTCTAGTCGGGCATTCAGATATTCAGATTGGTATGGAAGGGAAAAGGTGGGTGCGCTGTTGTGGCGCGTTTTTCCGGAACATAGTATACTTTTGCCCTTACCCTAAGAAATCGACTAACTACGTTATTGATCATGAGTAAACTTGCACTGGTTTTCTTTGCACTAAAAGCTGATACTTGAATTGGAGGGCAAACAACAAGAAATGCAATTGTGTCACAGCTCACTGGTTCGAGTCAGATCTTTCAAGAGATGTAGCAGCCAAAGCCTGTCTCAGATTTGTTGGGACTCAAGGTTAGACTGTATTTCCTTTTCACCTAGACAGTTTAGACAAAGAGCACTAGCTCCCTACATGAGGGCATCTCCTTCCCCCTACTCTTCATGGTAAATTGTTATGGTGCTATGTTTTAAGTATTTATGTCTGCATCTCTTCCGGTAATTGAAGAAAAAGTAAAACTTAGTTGATAAGAGATCATCCCCCCTCTCATACACAATAATGTATGTTTATTTTATATTTCAATGTCACTCTTTACTTTTGTTTGAAAAAGACCGTTTCTTTCTATTGTTAAATTTTAGCCAAGAGCGTGGTCTAACTAATCTACCCCACATGAAAATGACAAAAATAATGTAGTAACGTCGACACATTAGCCCTACTGATATAAACTAGACAGCAACAAGAGAAATCCTTCAAGTGTTTTTCTTATAAACACATTTAACATTATGACAAATAGCCATTTTATGTGCAGTGGAGTGTTCCCTCATGGTTAAGATATCCTGTCTGTCTCTTCAACCAAAGTGTGAGTACGTCACGGCTGTAGTTCATCTGCGATATGTCTGGCGATATTTTTGTAGATAAAATCATTCCTGGATCTGGAGGATTTAAGGTGTCATGAAGAAGTACAATATATAAAAGGAACAAACATCAATTCAGACAGTAAAGTGTAGAATGAAGTCAAAATTTAGAACGAATGGATATTATCCTATCCCCAACCACTAGTGGTAACAACAGCAAATTCAGCGAACTTCGCCGATTGTTACCAAAGTTCAGAAATTTGAAAATTTGATAAGAATATGCACATCAAAAGAACTAGTTTTATGCTGATTATAAATATGTAAAGCTCACAAAGTTCAAAGTTACACATGCAAAATTATTATCATAAGAAAATTTGCGCAATTTAAGAAGGGAGAAAACAAGTTCAAAGGAAGGAAGATCGCAATAGAAAATACCCAATCAAATTGTGTATGTATAAGAACCCAGGATGTAACATTTTAAGGTGCTGTTTACAAAAATATGATTTCTGCTGAGAAGGATGTTTAAGTCTCTGTTTTTTTTTCTTAGTTTTACCACAGCTTATGGTTTAGAATCATTCCTAACATTAGAAGATAGTTCTTTCTGTAGTTTTTCGATTATGACTGCCGTAACAGCTACAACTTCGCAAAAAGTGCTCGAATCCCAGTAATCTAAGCCCATAAATTCAAAAGTTAAAAGGAAATACTGGTTAAAGTCTTCAAAGAAATGATGCCTTGATCATTTTTTCGGTCATTTTACTCCGTAACACCTCAGTTTCGGCCTGGATAGGGTAAGCTTTGGAGATTAGATGTCACTTTCAAGGGACAAAAGCAATCTTGCTGTGTTAAAGGGGTTGTTTCTGCCATTTGCTCTGTTAAACAGTTATTCTGGCCAAAAAGGAACCAAATTACTATCGAGCAGAAACAGTGTGACAGTCCGTATGATCAACTGGATAGCTTTTCTTGCAAGGGTACTATCTTGCAAGGATAACCAAATTACTATCGAGCAGAAACAGTGTGACAGTCCGTATCATCAACTGGATAGCTTTTCTTGCAAGGATAGTATTATAAGTAAAATGGTGGATGCAGTAAAGATGTTAAAAGTAGAATAGCAAAGGTTGAAAATGAATTTCCATAGTTGAAAAAGCCGTGAAGAATAGGAAGATAAGTATGCCAACCAAAATTAGAATATTGGAAGTTACAATGATGACAGTAAAAAAGGTAAGACCCTGGTAAATGGGGGCTCTGAAAGACGGAGGAGGATGTGGTATATGTGTCCCAAGAAGATATCTATGTATTCTTTTGGGTACCCGTCTTGCTGACTTATTTCAAACACTAAGCTGTACAAAATATGGTTCTTTCTTGCTTTCTTGGGTTATAATGAGCAAAAGTTTAGATGTCTAAGACATGTTTTGCGGATTAAGTGGATTAATGACATATTGCTAAAGTTTTTCCTCTTTTGCCGACCATCTAGGGCCAAAAGAAAAGTAAGTTGTCCCTTAATTGGTTGGGAGAATGTTAAAAGGAAGGATTTAACGGATATTGGAGCTCCTTGGAAGGGCGCAAAGAAAAAAACTTAATAGATTGTCTTTTAATAGATTGTGATAAAGGAAGAGCGTGTGTAGCTGTGTTGGCCTCGGGCAGCTTGGTGCTACCGTGGGATGTTAGCAGTAGTAGTCTATAAAGAGTAAATAATTGTTGCATCAACTGTTTGTTACAGTTGTTACAAACAACAGCTTTAAAAAAAAATTGTGAGTTGGATTTTCAGAGGAGTTCATTCGTATATACAGAGCATTGGGTAGTTGAAAAACGATAGGGTTTTGTACAAGTGTAGCTATTGCAAAAAGAAACAGAAACAGAAATCCAAGACCATCTTTCTTGAAAGCAACATGAAATTTCTTATTTTACAGACACGGGGCTTAAAAAAAACGTTGTAGAATTCCAAGGTCTGTTAAACTGGATTTGGCTTATAATTTTTGTAGCTTTCTTTACTCTTAGAAAAACCGTCGGTGGAAACTCAAACGTATAGAAAGGTCCATTGTCGGTGCAAAAAAGGACCAGTATGTTCTTTGCAAATTCGAGTGCAAATTAAGATCAAATTCCACTTGTAGCACTAAAATTCTTAGAATTCGAATATCCATCTAGAATTTTACATGGATTATCTTGCAAGTACCTTTAAATTATCGAAGTTTCACTTGCTAAAGTCCCTTCCCCCTTAAAAAAACAATACGCACTGACTCAAAATCGAATGATTATTCTGAAGTCCTGGAATTTCCAAAGAGTTTCCGGTGTAAAAGTGAAGCTAAGATGTGAGAGTGGAAAGAAAACGGTGGCAATATACTGTCGTGTTTTCTGTCCTTTGAAATGAACATAAAAGAGAGTGAAAGAAGCCTTGAAATAAAGCAATTGTTTCAAGTTCGCACTACATCTGCTCTCTTCTCTAAAGTAACCAAAATTTGTCACGCAGTTAATCAAAGAATTACAGGAACACTTCCAAGCTTACGGCTTTCTAAAATATCACCTAGTTTAGAAAAGGAAAATTAAGTTATGTTACAGAATGCATTCCACCGATGATCTTGCTGGCGCGGCCAAAACGAAAGGGTGTATCTTTCAATTTCTTAGTTTTTACATTGGAGCCAAAATAAGCGGTTTTGAGCTTTTTGTACGTCCAGAATTTTAAAAGACTAAGCGTACAAGAATTCGTAAAAGCTTTAAAACTGCTAATACTAACAACAACTCACTACACTACACAGCCGTTTGAGGCAAACACATCTACGCATGGTCCTTCTCCATCCCAATCTATTTAAAGCTTTCCTATTTACTTCCTCCCAAGAAGTTCCGATTTATCTTAAATTTTCCTTACACCATCCTCCCACCAAATTCGAGTACGACCTGCCTTATTTTTGGCCCTAGAGAGTTGGCTGATAAGCCCTATCTTTGGCAATCTGTTATCCTTCATCTTTAGAATGTGTCCTAGTCATCTCAAGCTTCCTTTCATTCTAGCTTTACATTTTTGTTCAACTTACAGTTTGAGATACTGCCGGTGATTTGGGTACCCAAAATAATCCATAGGTGATTTCTCTTGAAAACATTTAGCACATTCTCCTTCGTTTTTCAGAGCACCCACGCTTTAGAGCCATACTTGACGTCCCCACTGCTTCCTCGAATGTTGGTTCGCAACCTTATCTAAGTTATCTTCCTATTCTTCCAAACTTTTTTCAACTGTAAAAAAACACACTGGGTTTTGGCTATTCTCCTTCTAACATCTTCACTACTCCCACCGTCCTTAATAGTAATTAAATAAAAATAAAAAAAATTCTGCTCAAAGTAAAGAGCAACATTAAAGCATGAAACGAATATCAATTAATTTATATATAAGGGAGGCTTCCCCCTCCTCAATACTGCTCTCTTCACGCTATATTTTTTTAAGAACTTTAAAAAAAAGGTTCTGATTCTAATTACACGGCCCTTTTGTTTGAGGAACTGTTCTTAAACAATTGAGACAAATAATCGAATTTTAGCGTACGAAGTTCTGTATTGAGGAGGAAGTAGCCCTCACATACGGAATAATTTCTTTTAGTTTTTAGTTTTAATGTTGCGTCCCTGGGTCCCAGCGAAGCCGCCGGGATCCAGCTAGTACACTATATAAAACCATGTTCGTTAGTCGTTAGGCTAACATATATTTACTAGGTTAATGCGAAAAAATTTGTAATAACTTGGACTTTATCTTTGAACTTTCAAGTGTACGATTGCTAGATAAACTAGATCTACGTTGCATGGGCAACGTATTGCATGGGCAAGGTGTTGCGGCAACCCTTTTGTGGCTTCGCCAAGTAAAGTGTTGTGAGAGCAAACTTTGGTTTTGTTTCCTCGCTTCGATTAAACGCTGAAGTTGTTAATCTGTTAGGATCTTAAAATAAATACTAGGTACACCAACTCGCAAAAGTTGCAAAACCCTAATTGCAGCTAGCAAAAGTTGCAAGCCCCTCATGGCTGGAGATGATTGTAGCCTAACAGTCGATTATTACTTACAAGTCCCCTACACGTCTTATCACTGAAACCAAATTTGTCTTAACATCAAATACACCGGAAACAAATAATAGCTACACCAACTAGCAAAAGTTACGAACCCCTCATTTCCGAAGATGAATATGAACTAACAGCCGGCTGTTGCTTAAAACTCCCCTATATGTCTCACAATTGGTATCGGCCCATTTTTGGTTTCAGTGTGTACCTTACTACTGAAGTTGTCAACCCCTTTAAGCTTTCAAACTGGTATATCTCATGAAGGAATTTTTCTACCAAGAAATGGATGACATATACTTTGATCAGCTCATCAAGAGCTATCGACAGCCGTCAAAAAAAAATCTATCTGTCTTAGTTCAAAAGGAGACTTTTTTGCCGTAGGCCAAATTTCTAACGTCATCACTTAGAAAGGAGCTAAGGATATACTCCAATTTCCCTAGCAATGAGAGAACTTTTGACGTTTAAGAGGCACATCTGATACCATTTCTGTATCGGCTTATTTTTAGTTTCAGTGTGTAACTTACTACTGAAATTGTCAACCCCTTTAAACTTTCAAACTGGTATATCTCATGAAGGAATTTTTCTTCCAAAAATGGATGACATACACTTTGATGAGCTCATCAAGAGCTATCGACTGCCGTCGAAAAAAAATTATCTGTCTTAGTTCAAAAGTTGACTTTTTTGCCGTAGGCCAAGTTTCTAACGTTATCAGTTAGAAAGGAGCAAAGGATAAACTCTATTTTCGCTAGCAATGAGAGAACTATTAACGTTTCAGAGGCACATATGATACCATTTCTCTACCGCAATCCCAAGTGCGAAAAACCGAATGATAAACTCAGCTGAAATCACAAACAGAAATGGGTAGAAACAATAGATGGCAGCACTTTCGGGCCCATGGGAAAATGCCACTTTTTTGTTTCCATAATTTTTTCTATTTATCAGTCAAATAAGATATATTGGCCCTGGGGCCGAGTAGCTGCCGCATATATTTAACACTTTTAGATTTTAGTACATCTTCAATTTGAAACTGGTGCCTGCCTGCTTTCCACTCGAAAGGAGAAATATGGCTTGATGACAGTTTTCTTTGACATAGGCTATAAAACTCCACCTCACTTTACACACTATTGGCTCTGGCTCAAGGACAAGCAAAAAACATCCTTTTGGCCCCAGGCAAGAGTTCAACGAAGCTTTCCAAAATACAAAGTCATATTCATCAATCCAGCCTAAGGTCCACACTTTCAGTAAAAACTTCAGAGGTTAGACTCCACAAATACTAAATAGAACCTTGATAAAAGACGATGAATAAGCAAGAAAAAGGAAGAATCATACGGTTGACTTAAGAACATGAGAACGATACGCTTGGATTTGAGATTTGATATCTAATGTCTGCTACACAGCCTTTAAGTATGCACGTGGAAGTCTTGCTCCTAACAGGCACATATGCAAGGGAGGGTGGAGTGGGGACTTTAAGTAAACCTTCCCCAAATCACATGCTTTCTCGATTTTTTTTTCAATCACTTAAAATAACTTTCATTTATTTGGCTTTCTTTGCTATTTTGTCAAATTTTAATTTCTTCTATCTAAAAATAACTTGTTGAAATATTCTTCCATGTTAGAAATTAAGCAATCAATTGGACATCATATCATCCATAGATAAACATCTTTTGATTTGAAACTTATTGAGGTGTACAGATGGATTTCTGAAGAACACTTTTGAGTTCATGGGCTTTTATCGCTGCAACTTATGACCCTAATGTTCAGCAGATTTTAAGTATACATAGAACCTATTCATTTGCACATGTTCGAGTCGTTAAGTGGTTTCCTACTGAGACCTCCATGTGTTCTATAAGCTATTTTGTGGGGCTCTAACTGAGCTAAGAAATGGACGGAAATCCTGTGATCTAATTCAAACAGCAAGAAAGTTGGTTCTTTTGATTGATTGACAAAATTTAAACTTAAGTTCAATTTGAATTTTTGGTTTTCATTTGAATGATTTAGAATTACTTTTTGCTTGACTACTCACAATGTCAAATGATTTCTTTTACTTTTTATTCGCAGTTTTGAGAGAGAAAGAGCGATTGGCCTAATACTTGATTAATAAACCTGTTCTCGCGATTGCTGATCAATATCTTGTTATAGAAGGTATAATGTTGTAAATGATTTCTATGGCTTAATAAACAAAAGTAAAAACTAAAAATTTTCTTGAATATGAGACTAAATTATTTCTTTCTCTCTCTATTAAGAGCAGCGAGCTAACTGAAAAAAGTTTGAAACTAAACTACAAGGTTGAGGAGGTGAAATTCAGGACGCTAAGTCTTTTTCGGACATGCAAAGTGTAATATTCAAGAATTTAATTTTCTACCTCTATCGATTGGTAAAACAAACCTTTTTGACACAGTCCCATCATTTGCAACAATCAATTTCTGTGATAAAATACTTGTTTCGGGCTTCTTAGTTTGATTTTAAGTCAAAGGTACATTGATTGTCTTTATATGACTTTTTCTTTTTATGAAAAATGACGACACACTTCTTACAGATGGTTTCGAATTGGGTAGCTTCAATAACTTTGCTATCTATTTCATGACACCCGATCAATGCTATTACTTTTAATATGTGCAATGCATACTTCACCCCAAGACATAACACCCATTTTTTTCTATTAATTCAAAAAATCAACTGCAAATCAACTGCAAAGAAACAAAGCCAAAATTTTGCTTCCTTGGTGCATTTCACAGTGTTTCCACTGTCGGAACCGATCCAAAGGTTGTTTCAACACTTGACACTGTTAGGGTACCTTAAATTTAGTTTATGCTCATTTTAAGTTTTACCTCGGTCTATATTGTCATTTAAGAAGACTTTTTTCTATTGTGTTTATGAAGCAGAGCTTAAAATAAGGGAAGAAAAAAAGTAAATGACTATGCAAAATCTATTATTTTTGTCAAATAGAACATAATGGTTTGAAAAACTTTTGAAAATCCAAACCATTATGTTCTATTTGACGCAACAATTCTAATTAGCAATGACCTAGGAATCAAACAAACTGTCCACGAGACAATCGAAATCAAAGGAAACTTAAACAATAATACATCCCTAAATAGAGACTTGGGTGGTTCAAAGAGACTTGGTTCAAAATAAAACAAAAATAGGAACGAATAAAAACAAGCCCAATCCCAAAAGAACTACAAGATTAGCTGCAGAGAAGGCAAATATCACAATAAGAAATTATTCCAATTTTTAATAAATACAGTTAGTGAAATGAATGAACCGTTTTAGCTTGTAAAATGTTAGCTTTTATCATACAGTCTTGGCTGAACTTCTCGTTAAGGCCTCGCGGACGTCCAGATATGATATTCTCTGTTCAATTCTTTTTCAGTCGCGGCAAATCAGACAAACGCTTAAGGTTATCAGACTTCACTGCCGTCATTAAACTCAAGGGGTTTCTCACTGAAAATTACGATTGTTGCATTGTTATTCTTCGTAATTTGGCAAGTAAATAGGAATATTTATTTGCAAAAGAACTATTATTCGAGGAGAAAATTAGAGAAATTATTATTCGAGATTTTTTTTTGGGAGGAGGGGGGTCAACTCTTATGAAAGAAATACCAGGAAAACACGGGAAAATTAAACATTTCGCTGAGAAAATTAAGCATTTTACAAAGTTGAGGTGGGTGAATCCCTCCCCTGCGTGTGTGCCTGTGGTCTGGTCATCATTATTTGCCAGGGTGCGGTGTAAAATTGTGGAAATTACAAATAAAAAGTACATATTTTCGGGTTTTTACTTCATGCAGACCTATTTACAAAAATAAAATTTAAATAATTGCTCGTAGCGAAGTGACCAATTTACTTCATTTTATCAAACAGTTCGTGGTAACGAACTGTAGCAAGGAGTGACCGGTTCAATAGTAACCAAAACTCTAAAAAACGATTTTTTGATATCAATAGCTACATGAACAAAATCGCATTTTAATGCTGACTTTAAATATATCAGTTTTTACCTATCTAAAATTGCGAGTCTAAGAAAAATTGCCTTATTTTAGAAAATAGAGGGAAACACCCGCTAAAAGTAATAAAACCAAAATTACACCCATCCTATTCAGCATATCAGGGAACCCTACCGTGAAGTTTCAAGCTCCTATCTGCAAAAATGTGGATTTTTTCCAGGGGTGATCTTGTCCAACCAGTTGTCCTAGAATGTTGCGAGCGGGCTCATTCCAACGGAAATGAAGTTATATATAAGTGAATTATATATAACAAATGAAGTATATAGTACCCTTTTTAAGTGATCCAAAAAAGTTGGAGGGCACCTAGGCCCCCTCCCACGCTAATTATTTTCCCACAGTCACCGGATCAAAATTCTGAGATAGCCATTTTATTCAGCATAGTCGAAAAACCTTATAACTATGTTTTTGGGGACGACTTACTCCACCAGAATTCCCGTGAAAGGGGCTAAAAGTTACAAACTTTGATCAGTGTTTATATAGTGATGGTTATTGGGAAGTGTAGAGACGTTTTCAGGGGTATTTTCGGTTGGGGGAGGGGTTGAGAACAGGGGGTTATGTTGGGGGAACTTTCCATGGAGGAATTTGTCATGGGGGAAGAAAATTTCCATGAAGGGAGCGCAAGATTTTCTAGCATTATTTAAAAATAAAACAATACAAAAATAAATATGAAACAGTTTTTTCAACTGAAAGTAAGGAGCAGCATTAAAATTTAAAACTAACAGAATACAGAAGTTCGTTACGTAAGCTAACTCGTAAGTTACGTATATCTTTTACTAGCAAAAACGTTCGTTAAAAAATTAAAAGTTCTAGTTTCCTTTTAAGTAACCAAAACATTGGAGGGCAACTAAGCCTCCTCCCCCGCTCCTTTTTTCTCAAAGTGATTCGATCAAAACTATGAGAAAGCCATATAAATATGCAAAGTCCGTTTTACAAGACATGCATTAATTCAAAAACGTTCAGAAATTAAATAAAAAAAGACATGTTTTTACTGAAAGTAAGGAGCAACATTAAAACTTAAAACGAATATAAATTACTTCGTATATGAAAGGGGCTGCTCCCTCCTCAACGCCCCGCTCTTCACGCTAAAGTTTGACTCTTTCTCTCAACTCTACTTTTTAAAACAGTAAAGAACTTTAGCGTAAAGAGCGGGGCGTTGAGGAGGGAACAGCCCCTTTTATATACGAAGTAATTTCTGTTCGTTGAAGTTTTAACGTCGCTCCTTACTTTCAGTGAAAAAAACTTGTTTTATTTTTATTTAAATTATCCATACGGGTTCATTAAAAAATATTCCAAAGCTCGAGTGTTGCTTGTGTATTTGTATATCTGAATTTGTATTCGGATAAGACTGTAATGACACATGACAACTACCCATACCTAGCACAGTTGGATTTATATAAACGGTTCTCGTAGCAATGATGCCTAGGACATTTTAAAAAATGGATTTTTAACCGAGAACTTTTATTGTAAGTGTGTTATTGTTTATTATGTTCTTTGTTGAAGACGGCCCTTAGATATAGGGCCGAAATATTCAAATAGGTTTTGTTCGTTCACTGTCTTGCGAAAAAGGTCGTCATTATTCTCTCTTTTGTATTTGTATCTCCAACTATTTCGTCTTTATGTCTTTTTTATTCGATACAACATGTCTAAAAGGAGTTATTAAAACACATTGGCCTAATATTTTAATGTATAATATATTGCTTTCGTAAGTATTGTTTGAATAGTTTTGCTATATTAATATTATTACTTTTACAATGTGCTAATATTGCCAACTAATAATGTTTACTATACCCCAAGACACAAAACCTAGTTTGTTATTAATTTAAAAAATCAAACAGTTCGTGGTAACGAACTGTAGTAAGGAGCGACCCGGCTCAATAGTAACCAAAACTCTAAAAAATTGAATTTTGATATCAATAGCTACATCAAAAGAATCGCATTTTGATGCTGATTTTAAATATATAAGTTTCATCAAGTTTAGTCTTACCTATCAAAAGTTAAGAGCCTGAGAAAATTTGCCTTATTTAGGAAAATAGGGGGAAACACCCCCTAAAAGTCGTAGGATCTTAACGAAAATGACCTCATCAGATTCAGCGTATCAGAGAACCCTACTGTAGAAGTTTCAAGCTCCTATCTACAAAAATATGGAATTTTGTTTTTTTTGCCAGAAGACAAATCACGGGTGCGTGTTTATTTGTTTGTTTTTTTTCTTTTTTTTCCCCAGGGGTCATCGTATCGACCAAGTGGTCCTAGAATGTCGCAAGAGGGCTCATTCTAACGCAAATGGAAAGTTCTAGTGCCCTTTTTAAGTGATCAAAAAATTGGAGGGCATCTAGGCCTCCTCCCACGCTCATTTTTTTCCCAAAGTCAACAGATCAAAATTTTGAGATAGCCATTTTGTTCAGCATAGTCAAAAAACCATAATAACTATGTCTTTGGGGATGACTTACTCCCCCACAATCCCTGGGGGAGGGGCTTCAAGTTACAAACTTTGACCAGTGTTTACGTATAGTAATGGTTATTGGGAAGTGTACAGACGTTTTCAGGGGGATTTTATTTTGTTTGAGGGTGAGGCTGAGGAGAGGCGGCTATGTTGGAGGATCTTTCCTTGGAGGAATCTGTCATGGGGGAAGAAAAATTCAATGACAAGGGCGCAGGATTCTCTAGCATTACTATAAGAAAACAATGAAAAATAAACATGAAAACGTTTTTTCAAATTAAAGGAAGAAGTAGCATTGAAACTTAAAACGAACAGAGATTATTACGCATATGAGGGTTCTAAAAATACTTCAGCATAAAGAGCGAGGTATTTAGGAGGAGATAAATACCTTGCTCTTTATGCTAAAGTATTTTTAGTAATTTCAACTATTTATTCTACGGCCTTTCTGATTCAGGGGTCATTCTTAAAGAATTGGGACAAAACTTACGATTTAGTGAAAAGAGCGAGGTATTAACGAGGGTACAAACCCCCTCGTATACATAATAAAAATATAAGGTTATGAAAGTTTGTTACGTAAGTTAATTCTTAAGTTACGTATATTTTTTACTAATAAAAACGTTCGTTAAAAATTAAAAGTTCTAGTTGCCTTTTTAAGTAACCGAAAAATTGGAGGGCAACTAGGCCTCCTTCTCCACCCCTTATTTCTCAAAATCGTCTGATCAAAACTAAGAGAAAGGCATTTAGCCAAAAAAAAGAATTAATATAAAAATTTCATTTTAATAATTTATGTGCGGAGAGCCAAAACCAAACATGCATTAATTCAAAAACGTCCAGAAATTAAATAAAAAAAAACAATTTTTTTAGCTGAAAGTAAGGAGCGACATTAAAACTTAAAACGAACAAAAATTACTCCGTATATGAAATGAGCTGTCCACTCCGCAATCCCTCGCTCTTTACGCTAAAGTTTGACTCTTTGTCACAATTCTACTTTTTAAAACAATTAAAAGCTTTAGCGTAAAGAGCGAGGGATTGCGGAGTGGACAGCTCATTTCATATACGGAGTAATTTCTGTTCGTTTTAAGTTTTAATGTCGCTCCTTACTTTCAGCTAAAAAAATTGTTTTTTTTTATTTAATCAATAGTAAAGAAACAAAGCCAAAATTTTGTTTCCCTTCAGTGCATTTCACAACGTTTCCACTGTCAAAACCGATCCAAAGGTTGTTTCAACACTTTATGTTGTTAGGGCACCTTAAATTTAGTTTTTTCTATATACTGTTTTTACTCTTTTCTCTTTTTATGACAATTACGCTGTAAAATAAAAAAGTTGTGAATGAAAAAAACTTTTTTTCTCAGAGAAAGCGAAACGAATATTTTGATTTAAAAGAATAAATCTTAATAAAAAAAATAAAAAATAAATGCAATGTGTCTTTCCCTATGAATTTTTAAGCCTATAGTATTTTGACAGTGATCTATTTTATATATAAAAAAAATAACTAAAACTAAAAATAACAATTAAAGGACATAGAAATTGAAATAAATCTTGGACTACCCCAAATTTTTTAGGACGTATGTCCACCCTAAATATCAACAGAACATAACCGAAATACCTCAGTTCCGGGATTTTTGTTTATTTATAGCAACTGGATGAAAATTTCCAAAACTAACTGCATTGTATTACTCCTGCACGAAATAAAAAAACGATTCTTCAATCTATCGTAATTCATGTAAGCTATTTCAATCTTGCTTAAACTCAGTAAAAAAGAAAAAAAAGACTGTTTGCTAGCTCTCAACTGTATCCAAACTTTCGTAATAAGCTGGACCATTGAAAGTTTCTTGATGGGTTAGAAATTTCAACACTTTTGTAGAATTTTCCTGTAAAGGGGAAACTCTCAAGAATCTATTCACGTAAAGGGGTGTTATTTTATTTTAAAAGGAATCTTGAAATTTAGTCGATTTAAGTTTCGAAATGGTGATTCAAAAGACGTTAGGCATCAGATCAAGCAAAAGAGTAATTTTGTCACCACTCCAATGGCTAAGGTAAAAGTATTTGACATGACTAATGCAATGATTTATTGACATTTTGAATTTAATATTTTGTTAGAAACTATTAGGCCTGATTTTCTTCATAGAAGTTCATCGTCTTTTGCCATTGAAGGATCTAATACTTTTATAACTTAAGGTGTCCATTTAAGTGTATTCATTTTGAATTACCACCATGTTAAATAAAACTCTGAAATATTTTTGAAGATAGAAAAAGTGCTAATTTCCTGGCTGCCTGACGTCCAAGTAGCTTCCTTACAACATTATTGTCATTTCTTTTATTATCCCAGGGATATGAAAACTAACCTAGACCAAGGCCTATAGGTGTGTACCAAGGTACAAACTTATGTAGTGCTGTTTATATCTCCTATTGCTCAAAGCAAAAAAAAAAAATCCTTTCTGTTGAAACTCAGAGATCAACATGTATAGTGCTCACAATGCATAATGCATCACATGAAAATCACACATGCATCACAACATGCATAATGCATCGCATAAACTCATACCATGGGCGTTTTTTCTAGCCAATGGTGATGTTGAATGTCTCTCTAGCAGAAACATGTTTGTTTGTTTTTTTAAGAACCCATGTCTGGCTATATCTTATAACTTGGTGCCGAACTTCTGAAACAAATGCAGCAAAAAGGAAGTCCCCACTTATTTTTCATAACTCTGCCTTTTTTAGGACTCCTTATTTTTTCATTCAAGACAAAAAGAAAAAAAAATTAAAGCATGAAAATGCTGCAATTTCATCATGTAAGAGAAAAAAAGCCACATTCAATGTAGCACATGCTACAGTGCTACACAGGATGAAAAAATGCTACATTTAGCACTTTCTTGCTACAGATGGCAACCTTGGCTTTAATAATCAGGCACGTATGCAGGATTTTTTTTCGGGGGGGGGGGGGGGGGGCAAAACCTTCGAAACAGCAGATATAAAGTAGCACTTTTTTATTTAGTATTTATAGTATTGTAGCGGATGGGGGGAAGAAGACTGAAGCCTCAAAAGTACGTTTTTGGCTCAGGTTATGTTCATAGCGATTTAGAACCAGTGATTAATCTATTATATCGCACTGAAAGGGAAATTTTAGGGCTAACTGTACACTATGGGTGCTGTGGGGGGGGGGTAGTTCTTCTATTGCAAAAACGCAGATTTATATGAAAAATGATAGTTTCCAAAATCGATCCGTTAAAAGCTGTACTTTATCTTGAAAAGGGGGGATAAACGCCCTAATATTAAGGATAAGTCTATTTGCTGTGGAAAGCAAACTCTCATTACAGAAAAAAATAACAGTACAATTGCTAATTACTTCAAAGAGGGTAAAAAGTTAGACAGAAAATGGGATAATAATTGGGCAGTGACTTGACCGGATAATTGCATGCTGTAAAATCCCCCAAATAAGACTTCACACATGTATCTAGATTCTTAATAAATCTAGTACTTTTGCCAGAAATCCCAAGAAACCATATGGAAATTAAACATTTCACAAAATTTTTTTTTTGGGGGGGGGGGGGGGCGGGCCCGAAGGCCCTCCCCCCTGCGAATATGCCAGATATATATATATATATATATATATATATATATATATATATATATATATATATATATATATATATATATATATATATATATATATATATATATATATATATATATATATATATATATATATATATATATATATATATATATATATATATATATATATATATATATATATATATATATATATATATATATATATATATATATATATATATATATATATATATATATATATATATATATAGTATACATTAGGTTTAAAGCTACCCGTCAGAAGCTACAAGCCTAAGGAAATTCGCCAGATTTTTAAGAAATGGCAAAACAACCCAAAACACCAAGTACTTTCGATGAAAATTATACCGTCAAATATAGTGCATTTCAGGGCCTTATTGCAGAGGTTTCAGAGGTCTATGAAAATATGGAATTTTATTCAGAGACAGTAATGCAGCGTGTTGGCACATTCGCTGCTAATGAATTATGTAACTCATACAAAATAAACGACTGATATAGAATGTTACTTCAAAGCTTCATTTAACTTAGCTGACTCATTTGGTTTTTGATTCACTTGATTTTTGAGCAGAGCCAGAGAGTCAGTTTGTATTTAAGAGGGGGAGAGCCTAGTGCCTCAAAAGTAAATTTCCACGGCCATATTTTCTTCCATCTTCTCTAGCTTACGTCATCGCATAAAATTGATTTTATTTATTTATATATTAACTTGAAGTCTTTACTAGGATATCCGTTCACATGTTTCTTTTTATCTTATTCTTTTTTTTGTGGGTGGGGAGGGGTCATCGTTAATTTCCTCTGTTTATAAGAAAATTCAATCCCTTTTATGCTATAGTTTTACAGGCATTTAAACATTCTTTTTAATATTTGTTAGAAAGACTTCATAAATTTTGTTCTTAGTCAAAAATAAAAGCCGCAGTTCAAATAGTGCTGTTAATCGAGCGTAACCACGCTTTGGCATAACACACACACATATATATATATATATATATATATATATATATATATATATATATATATATATATATATATATATATATATATATATATATATATATATATATATATATATATATATATATATATATGGCACAAGAAACATGATTTGAATCTAATCAACCGGTAAAAAGTATCAGTCCATTCAAGCTACATATTGACAACTGTTAAGCTTGATTCACTCAACACTGGCTAGTGCCAGAAGACTAAAATATTTCTTTGCTCGTGTTAAAGACTAAATAAAGTCTTTGTCGAATAAATATATTGCCGGTACAAAAATATTAAAGATGACAGTCGGTACTACTGTGATAAAATTTCAAAGGCAGCACAGTATAGGTACTATTAGCAACTTTATCGCTATTTCAATGGAGTAGTGCAATCGTTTGTTGGGGTTCAAATTTACAGTGATTGGTATGTGTATCTTCTTGAACCGAAGAAACTACATTAAAAAACTATGATTTCTTTTGTTCTGTTGGAACATAAGAAGAACGAATCAAATCCTTAAGTAGAATGCTTACTATAAAAATCTTTGGTATGCAAAGTGCTTAATAAGGTTTCAATACTAAAAAATGTGAAAAACTGTGAACAATAAAAAAAAGTAATTTTTACGGTAAAAAGAACGGCTCAATCAGTTGTATTTGACAGAGAAAGGCATCTATTCTCTTTTTATTTCAACAATGATCAACCACAATCAATTGCATTTCCTGAGGATAGCCTTTATCTGTCACTGAAGATAAATTGTAACACTTGCGATATTGATTTTAGAAGTAGTTTCCTTCTTTTTTTAAAGATCTTTATTTCGAAGTGGTACATTAAGAGAGCATTGATTGCCAAACTCCTATCTGGTATCATGAAATATATAGTAATGCTTTCTTTAAAGCATTCTTTCTTTAAATTTAAAGCAATGCTTTCTTTAAAGAAAGAAAGTATTCTTTCTTTAAAGCAGCTTTTTGTCGCATAAGTCTATTACCTGTCGAAATATTTGACCCTTTGCGTTTATAAACAGTGGACACGTGGAATCAGGCAACTAGGTGGGGGATCTTTGGGACCTTATCCCAACTTCTATGACTTTTAAGATTACACTGTTATTTCTCTTATTTCCATATCATGTACCTGTTTTTTGTGACTGTTTTTTTCAGATATCAAACCCCCTGCAATGTAGTACTATCCTTATATTTCATAAATGAATCTTTGTTTTTATTAATACACATCTTACTGCCCATGCAATTAATTTCACAGATGTTTCATAGCATGAAGGTGAATATTTCACCCTTTTAGGTTTAACTTTAAATTAAAGTCTTTGTTTTTTTTTATCGGTATTGCAATCCTGTTTAATGTCACGGAGCTTAGAAAAAGCATGAACTAAACAGACTGTATCGTTATAAATTTGTTATAATATCGTTATAATATCTGTATCGTTATAATCTTTATAATATCGTACCGTTATAATCGTTATAATTGTATCGTTATATTGGTTCTTGAAGTTCTGATAGTAAAGAGACGTGCCTTGATGTGCCATTTTTCGAAAGACAATAAATATATTAGCCTAATCTTAGTCTTATCAGGGTCAAGGTTGATTTTCAGGTGAGTTAACTCCTAAAACAACGTTTAGAACTTGTTGAATCAACTCCTAAAACAGGAAGATAAGGTCGAGCTAAAACTCCTAAAACAGGAGTTGAAGTCAACTCCTAAAACAACGTTTAGAACTTGTTGAATTCATTTGAACCATGTTAGAATTCATTTTATTTTACCTTAGATATGGAAAAATTTTAAGCCTGTTGTATTAAAAAAAAATGGACTTGGCAGTGACCTCGGCAACTATAGAACCGTTTTATTATCTGTCAGTATTCGTCAAAATTTTCGAGGAAGCTATGTATGTGAACTTCCTGTGGATTCTTAATTTTTAAAATATTTACCACAAGTACTACTTTCTTTTATACTAGGTTATTGTGGAAATTTATCCATAGTTTTTTCAGTTTTGGTCTTATTCCATCAGCTATCTTTGGGACTCCAAAATATTCCGGTTTTTCTTTCTCACGATAATCTTCTTTCAAATTTTCTGCATATGACTGAAAACTTTTCATTGATGTAAGGTCGAGCTAATCCGTGGGATTTCTCAAGACTCTGTTTTTAAATTTACATATATTTTTTCTTTAATATATTGTGTCTAATGAGCACAAGTGGTTCGGTTAGAGGCTAATTTATCAGTCTATTTGCGAAAAAACAATGTATCTTGAAAGTCTGCTTTAAAAGCAATAGACTTACAGGTGTAAAAACTGAAAGTCTTCTTACCCAAGACCACTTAATCGCTTCTTAAAACCGAAGTGTAAATAAAGAGTCCAGACATAGTTTGTTGACCAAACGGTTTGTTGAAGCCCAGATCATATGAGTTACACATTAATCTAATTCTCATATTTCTAACTATCATAGATTTAGGCCAATCAGAGCTGCTTATATAGCGAACGATGATTGGTAAATAATGACTATGCCTAGGCATTGATATCAAACGGTTCGTGGTAACGAACTGCAGTATGGAGTGACCTGGCCCAATAGTAGCCGAAACTCTAAAAAACAGACTTTTAATACCAATAATTGCATAAAAAGAATTATGCTGATTTTAAATATATGAGTGTCATCAAGTTTAGTGTTACCCATCAAAAGTTACTAGCCTGGGAAAATTTGCCTCAATGGAGAAAATAGGGGAAAACACCCCTTTAAAATCATAGAATCCTAACGAGAATTACACCATTGGAAAACCCTATTGTAGAATTTTCAAGCTCCTATCAACAAAATGTGGAATTTTATATTTTTTCAAGAAGACAATTTTTAGAAGAAATATTTTTTTATTGTTTTAAAAAGTAGAGTTGTGAGAAAGAGTCAAACTTTAGCTTAAAGAGCCAGGCGTTGAGGAGGGGACAACCCCTTTCATATACGGAATAATTTCTGTTCGTTTTAAGTTTTAATGTCGCTCCTTACTTGCAGTATTTTGTTTATATTTAATCTAGATAAGCATGCGTGTTAATTATACTCAGAGTCTCTAATATTCAGGTAGTAAAGACAGGCAATAAACCAAATCTCTTTTTAAGATACATGTATATTTGGAAAAGTTTCTTCAGGACACAACATCCGCTACAATGAGCAATCAACCACAAAAAGACGTTTGGGAAAATGACCTTGAACATCATATCAGACAATGTCCATGTACCTGCAACCATTTGGGATATGGGAATTATTGGGATTATGAAGTATGTATTTAAATTGCCTTATACGAATTAATTTCAGGCAACTAAAACTCCTAATTTAGCTGTTTCCTTTAATTAGCAGCTGAGCCTGTTACAAACAGAAAATTTTCAGGCTTTAAAAAAGAGCTACATACGCTTTGACAGAAATTAGTATTTTTTATAAGAAAAAAGCAATACAAAATGTGAATAAAACTGTTTTTCCCTTAAAAGCCAGTTCTGTATAGACAGTATAAGATTTTTTATATTTGAACTGCTCAAGTTCTGTTTTATTTTTATCGCAAACTTGAAATCATTTGTGATGAAGTTCAGAAATAAAATATTAGCTTGTCTTTTAAGAGGCTAATATTACTGAAAGATGTACAGCCAGGTGGCATATTCGAAACCCCTTCAATGACGGATTATCTTAAATTTTGACACAATCTTTAATTTCACCAGATCAGTCTTTGCTTTTTATTTCCTCTTTATAACAGAACAACAGACTACAAAAAATTGTAGTCCGGTTGTCCGTACGTGTTGTCCAAAGGGGTTGTCCGTACTAAGTACCTGCATGGTTTTGCATATGAAAATGTTATACCAGAATAGTCTGTAGAAAGAAGCAGTGAAAAATTGGTCCAAAGCTCACAGAAAAATTAGAAGCTGAAGAAAATAAAGTAATGATACTGTAAATAAAATTACCATAAATTAAACTTACCAGTAAGATAAGGTCGTGAAATCTTCCTGTTGTGGAAACCTTCTATGTTCAATGGGGAGAGGGAATCCTTGGATCAGTCTTAAGGTGGGAGTGCAACATGACCACTATAGATATTAGTGCTTTCATACTAGTTTGTCTACAATCTATGGCTAGAAAAAAAAGTTTGAATTATCACCCAATAAACCGAAGTTTAACGATATGAGAGGAGTAAATCAAAGACACAAAATGTTGATAGTTTCAATTGACCAGACACTTACAATTTTCAAGCCATTTCAAAAAAAATATAAAATAATAGTTTTGCGCTTTCAAGGGCCTGATTTGTGGTCAAACTTTTTTTTTCTTTTTTTTGCTAATTGGGGTCTTCTTGGCCAAATATTTAATATATAACAAGCTATTAATGTGATAATATATGTGACGAGCTATTTGAAAAACTTTGGGATCTAGATTTTGGAGCTAAAATGCAGCACATGCATACAAATACACAGTCTGATAATGAACGCTTCATTTGCAGCTCCTGTAATTTCTGAGGTGGTCAATGTTTCCCTCAATGGCATCATCAGTTACGACACTGAAAAGTCTCGTTGCCAGAAATTGTAGAACCCATATAATACTTTCAAATGAGGTATTACATCGGTTCATATGACAACACCTTTGATACGATTTTCCGACCCTAGAAAAGAAAAAGTTAAAAAGGGGAAAAGGAAACGTTAGGGCACAACTCCAGGTAAAAATACAACTCCCAATAAATTTCAATTCTCGGTTTGAGAGCCTATACAAATGGACTTTAAATTAAAAAAAAACATATATAACGACATAGTTTAATTTAGATCTGCCCTTTCATCTGCGGTTTCCATCCTACTTAAAAATTTGCAAGTGCAATTTCTACTATAAGAATCTTATAATATACCTTACGGGAAAAGTTTTTCCTTTGTCAAATAGGTCGTGGTAACGAAATGTAAGTAAGGAGTGACTCGGCCCCATAGTAACAGAAACTCTAAGAAATGGCATTCTGATAACAATAGATACCTTATTAAAAGCTACGAGCCTGAGAAAAGGTCCCGATTTTAAAGAAAAGAAGGAAACACCCAAAAGCCAAACGATCTCAATGAAAAGCACACCTTTTTTCGCAGGAGTAAAGAGCACGGATGTGTGTTAATCTTTTTATCCCAGGAATGATTATTCGAACCCATGGTCCTAGAAGATCGGCAGAGGGCTCATTCGAACGTGAATGAAAAGTTCTAGTGCCCTTTTTAAGTGATCAAAATGATTGGAGGGCTGAAAGCCACCCTAACATACCTCTTTTACCCAAAATGCATTCGATTAAACTTTATGGAGAGCCATTTGATTCAGCATAGTTAAAATGTCCAATAAATGTTACTGTGGGGATGAATTGACCTCCAATTGTCCGTAAGGAATGGACTGTAAGTTATGCAATTTACCCGCTGTTGACGTATAGTATTTGTTCCTTGGATATATACAGATTATTTTTTTTGGGGGGGGGGGGAATTTCCCGCAGGGGAGGATTTCCCATGGAGAAAACTTTCTGTGAAGAAGAAAGTTCCAGCAGGAATTTTCCGGTCTTTCAGCTGCATTCATGACAAAGGATAATATTTGTCAGGAATCCTTTTTCATAAAAGAAATTTTAGCAAATGGATTGATCTAGAATCTCATTTGATTTATATATATTTTGATTTCAGGTGTTCCTAAACATATAATACCGATGGCATTAAGATATTACTTTTACTTTTAGATTTAATTTTTGAAGTTACACTTGACAATAATCCGTGATTATTCTTGGTGAATCGCTTGCTCTGTGCCATTACAGGTTTTATAAATATTCGCATGATTTTCTTATCCTTTTTCTCTCATTTTTGTCGTTATTCCATTTACATCATTTCTAAACTGTTTAGGTTTAGAAATGAATCCTCCACCACCCCTTTTTTTATATCAAAATTGTCCGATCAAAACTATGAGAAAGCCATTTAGCCAAAAAAACTTAATATACAAATTTCGTTTTAATTATTCGTGTGCGGTAAGCCCAAATCAAAACATGTATCAATTAAAAAACGTTCAAAAATCAAATAAAAAAATAATTTTCAAATGAAAATAAGGAGTGACATTAAAACTTAAAACGAACAGAAATTATTCGCTATATGAAAGGGGTTGTCCCCTCCTCAACACCTCGCTCTTTACGCTAAAGTTTTTATTGTTTTAAAAGTAGAGTTGTGAGAAAGAGTAAAACTTTAGCGTGAAGATCGGGGTGTTGAGGAGGGGACAGCCCCTTTCATACACGGAATAGTTTCTGTTCATTTTAAGTTTTAATGTCGCTTCTTTCTTGCAGCTAAAAAATTGTTTTCTTATTTAATCAAACAGTTCGTGGTAACGAACTGTAGTAAGGAGCGACCCGGCTCAATAGTAACCAAAACTCTAAAAAATTGAACTTTGATATCAATAGCTACATCAAAAGAATCGCATTTTAATGCTGATTTTAAATATATAAGTTTCATCAAGTTTAGTCTTACCCATCAAAAGTTACGAGCCTGAGAAAATTTGCCTTATTTAGGAAAATAGGGGAAAAAACACCCCCTAAAAGTCGTAGGATCCTAACGAAAATGACACCATCAGATTCAGCGTATCAGAGAACCCTACTGTAGAAGTTTCAAGCTCCTATCTACAAAAATGTGGAATTTTGTATTTTTTGCCAGAAGACAAATCACGGGTGCGTGTTTATTTGTTTTTTTTTTTGTTTTTTTTTCCCAGGGGTCATCGTATCGACCAAGTGGTCCTAGAATGTCGCAAGAGGGCTCATTCTAACGGAAATGAAAAGTTCTAATGCCCTTTTTAAGTGACCAAAAAAATTGGAGGGCATCTAGGCCCCCTCCCACGCTCATTTTTTTCCCAAAGTCAACAGATCAAAATTTTGAGATAGCCATTTTGTTCAGCATAGTCTAAAATCATAATAACTATGTCTTTGGGGATGACTTACTCCCCCACAATCCCTGGGGGAGGGGCTGCAAGTTACAAACTTTGACCAGTGTTTACATATAGTAATGGTTATTGGGAAGTGTACAGATGTTTTCAGGGGGATTTTATTTTGTTTGGGGGTGGGGCTGAGGAGAGGGGGCTATGTTGGAGGATCTTTCCTTGGAGGAATCTGTCATGGGGGAAGAAAAATTCAACGACAAGGGCGCAGGATTCTCTAGCATTACTATAAGAAAACAATGAAAAATAAACATGAAAACGTTTTTTCAAATGAAAGGAAGAAGTAGCATTGAAACTTAAAACGAACAGAGATTATTACGCATATGAGGGGTTCTATAAATACTTTAAATAGCATATACTATGCTATAAATAGCATATAAATACTATAAATAGCATAAAGAGCGAAGTATTTAGGAGGAGATAAATACCTTGCTCTTTATGCTAAAGTATTTTTAGTAATTTCAACTATTTATTCTACGGCCTTTCTGATTCAGGGGTCATTCTTAAAGAATTGGGACAAAACTTACGATTTAGTGTAAAGAGCGAGGTATTAACGAGGGTACAAACCCCCTCGTATACATAATAAAAATATAAGGTTATGAAAGTTTGTTACGTAAGTTAATTCTTAAGTTACGTATATTTTTTACTAATAAAAACGTTCGTTAAAAATTAAAAGTTCTAGTTGCCTTTTTAAGTAACCGAAAAATTGGAGTGCAACTAGGCCTCCTTCTCCACCCCTTATTTCTCAAAATCGTCTGATCAAAACTAAGAGAAAGCCATTTAGCCAAAAAAAGAATTAATATACAAATTTCATTTTAATAATTTATGTGCGGAGAGCCAAAACCAAACATGCATTAATTCAAAAACGTTCAGAAATTAAATAAAAAAAACTAATTTTTTTAGCTGAAAGTAAGGAGCGACATTAAAACTTAAAACGAACAGAAATTACTCCGTATATGAAATGAGTTGTCCCCTCCGCAATCCCTCGCTCTTTACGCTAAAGTTTGACTCTTTGCCACAATTCTACTTTTTAAAACAATTAAAAGCTTTAGCGTAAAGAGCGAGGGATTGCGGAGGGGACAACTCATTTCATATACGGAGTAATTTCTGTTCGTTTTAAGTTTTAATGTCGCTCCTTACTTTCAGCTAAAAAAATTAGTTTTTTTTATTTAATGAAAATAAAGAACGATTGTAGCATCAAGAAAATTATAAAGAAACTCGATCAAACATAAGAAAGATCTACAAAAATAACAGAATAACACTTCTTCATTTTTTTCGAAATGTAAGTTTCAGCCAACAACAAGCAAGAGCCAACAGGATAGAAAAAGAAATCCATCCATAAAGCTAAAAATACTCATGTTAGTTAAAGGCGCTAAGTTTAGTCCTCTACATAAATAATAAATAATACTAACCCACCATAACGCAAAATTCATCCAGCATAAGTCTGTAAGCCTCTGACATTATTTTCATAATGATATTTCGTGAAATGTGTTAGTTATAGTCAATGCTCGGATGTATGGTTTTTTTGCAGTCCCATAGATCTATGATGATCCTTTCTTCAACTACGACCTTATGCTATTGTCTACTTTTGCATAACTGCCAAGTGTTTAATTTACCTAGAGATGAACTTTTTCTTCTTCAGAAATGTCCCTTAGAAACAGCATTGCATGGCTGACTTTTAACTTTATCTAAATTATTCATTAGAATAAGAGTGTACTACTTAAAAGCTGAAAAATATACCAAACAGTTGTAAAGTTTTTCCAGACTTTTTAATAAAAGTTAGAATTGGGGAGACTGAAAGACTTCTCTTTTATGAACCTAATTATATTTCATTGCGAAAAATATTAATTTTGTTCTATTTTGAGAAACTTAACTTATTCGTAAAAATATGCAACAAGTAGCTGGTGCTCAGTTCTGATATCTTATGCGCGCTATTACATCACTAATAGCACTCAGAGCTTTTCTTCCCTGAAATTCTTTTTTTTTAAATGAGATTATGTAATTCTCAGTTCTCAGATTAAAACTAACATATCCTAAAACTAAAAATTTTATTTTCTAGACATATTTTAGAACTAAATATTTTTTTTATGAAACTGAGCATCTCCTACTATTTTTGAACAGCGAAATAAATGCTTTATAAGCACTTTTTAAATTGATACAACCACTTTCTTCCGGAGCTTATTTGTACTTGAAGTTTGCTTGACACAAAAGCGCCAAAGAATATTGTTTCGTAGAGAATCACTTCCATAGTTTTGTTGACATGGAAACACGATACCTTTTTTTCTCCGTTTTTTTTTTTTTTTTTATATGGAGATCATGAAAATTAGAAAATGGGATGAAGCTTGTAAAATTCGTAGAGATTTCATAATTTTTTTTCTTAGAGAACTAAACAAATATTAAATGAAGCTGTCCTAGCTCTGTAGGTAAAATCCTTACCAATTATGTAATATAAACTTTCCTAGAGCATGGAATAAGCTATGAAGAGAGTCAGGAGTTAGCTGAATTTCGCGCTAAGTCAGAACTTGGCATGCTTTAATATCGAGAAAATTCTTATACATATTTTGTGATTTTGAAGCTTTAAGTTAAATTATCTACACTAAGGCAACTAATGACTTTATTTTGACTGAATCAGGACTATATCTGTTTTAGCATCGTGTAATGGCTCACTCAAATTGTATCCCAATTTGGCCTGCAGCAATGTTACGAAAAACGAGAAATTATTTTCTTTCTTTGCCTATTTAGAACTTGACTTATTGTTGAAATAAATCAGTCCATAGTAAAACTGTGAAAATCAGTTGGTTGGACTTAAGGCACAGCCTCGTTTTGAACGCAGGTTTTCAAACTTTTCAGAAGAGTTTCTTCGAATGAATGTATGCATCAAACCAATATGAAGTAATACCATGACATTTTTTAGCTTAAATTTGGCATGTTTTTGCCAAAAATTGGTCTAAGTCAGGAATTAGATTGCTATTGTGCTGAAACGCACTCCTTTTTACGCTGAATCTCAACATTGCTCGGTTTCACACAGTTTCAGTATTCATATTTTTTACACTCTATCAAAGCGTAACAACGCTGTGAAATCTTTAATCTTGGTCTTATCTTGCTTTTGGATAAAGTCAGACCTTAGCCTGTTTTTACAATGAGTCAGTCAATAGAAGTTCTGCAAAAACTCTTAGCTTGGATTTTGTTCCTCTACCCTCTTCTCCGCGAGCCAGAATACGACTGCGCTTCCACTGAAAAAATGTGCTTCAATATTTATTTTAACTTTTGTTCAATAGCCTAATGGTATATCTTAAAGTTTCCTATGAAAATATCTTGAAGCGAATACTTGGATAACATTCAGCTGCAATAAAAATGAAATAAAACCGGCTATTTTCTTTGAGACTTCAGTATCAAATGATTTTCGATTTGCTTCCAATTTTTTGATTCCTTTGGATATTACTTAGACTGTTCTTTTTATCAATTAAATAAAAAAAAACAAGTTTTTTTTAAACTGAAACTAAGGAGCTATATTAAAACTTAAAACGAACAGAAATTACTCCATCTATGAAGGGGTTGTTCATTCCTCAACGCCCCGCCCTTTATGCTAAAGTTTGACTCTTTCTCTCAATTCTACTTTTTAAAAGAGTAAAAAACTTTAGCGTAAAGAGCGGGGCGTTGAGGAGTGAACAACCCCTTTCATATACGGAGTAATTTCTGTTCGTTTTAAGTTTTAATATCGCTTCTTACTTTCAGTTAAAAAAATTGTTTTTTTATTTAATTTTTGAACGTTTTTGAATTAATGCATGTTTTGATTTCGGCTCTCCTCACATGAAAATTTAAAACGAAGTTTGCATATTAATTTATTTTTATGGCTAAATGGCTTTCTCATAGTTTTGATCTGACGATTGTGAGAAAAAAAGGAGCGGGGGAGTAGGCCTAGTTACCCTCCTATTTTTTGGTTATTTAAAAAGGCAACTAGAGCTTTTAATTTTTAATAACGTTTTTATTAGTAAAAATATACGTAACTTAGGAATTAATTTACGTAACGAACTTCTAAATTCGTATATTTTTATTACGTATGTGAGGGGGGTCATGCCCTCGTCAATACCTCGCTCTTTACACTAAAGCTCAAAATTTGTCCCAATTTCTTAAGAATGACCACTGAATCACAAAGGCCGTAGAATAAATAGTTGAAATTAATAACATTACTTTAGCGTAAAGAGCAAGGTATTAGGAGGAGGTGAAACCCTAATATTTGCAATAATTTCTGTTCGTTTTAAGTTTTAGTACTGCTCCTTACTTTCAATTGAAAAAACTTTTTTATATTTATTTTTTCAATGTTCTTTAAAAAAATACTAAAAAATCCTGCGTCCCCTTCATGGATATTTTCTTCCCCCATGAAACATTCCTCCATGGAGAGATCCCCCCGAATAACCCCTTCCGTCAACCTCCCCCCCAACCAAAAAATCCCCCTGAAAGCGTCTGTACACTTCCCAATAACCATTACAGTGTGTAAATACTGGTCAAAGATTGTAACTTGTAGCCCCTCCCACGGGAACTGTGGGGGAGTAAGTTGTCCCCAATGACGTAGTTATTAGGTTTTTTTGATCTGCTGACTTTTGGGAAAAAATGAGTGTGGGGGGGCCTAGGTGCCCTCCAATTTTTTTGGTCACTTAAAAAGGGCACTAGAACTTTTAGTTTCCGTTAGAATGAGCCCTCACACAACATTCTAGGACCACTGGGTCGATACAACAACCCCTGGGAAAAACACAAACAAAAAAACAAACAAGTAAACACGCATCCGTGATCCGTCTTGTGGCAAAAAGTGCAAAATTCCACAATTTTGTAGATAGGAGCTTCAAAATTCTACTGTAGGGTTCTCTGATACGCTGAATCTGATGGTGTGATTTTCGTAAAGATTCTATGACTTTTAACGGGTGTTTTTTCCTATTTTCTAAAATATGACTAATTTTCTCAGGCTCGTAACTTTTGCTATGTAAGTATAAAATTAAGGGAACTTATATATTCAAAATCAGCATGAAAATGCAATCCTTTTGATGTAACTATTGTTATAAAAATTTTATTTCTAGAGTTTCGGTTACTATTGAGCCGGGTCGCTCCTTACTACAGTTCGTTACCACGAACTGTTTGATTTAAGCGTTTTTAAGTTCATTGTGTGTGTCTGGAAACTCAAACGGTGGTTCAAACCTGCTTAGATCTCCTCCTTGCAAAACGAGACTAGAAAAAAACAAAAGGATTTCGTAGTTTAAAACTAAATTGTTACACAGTGGTTGGTGCCTTTACTCGAATTACGTCTTAATTCTTACTTTGTTGCTTAAGGGGAATAAGCAGTATTTTTTTTTCTGGAGAGTGCTATTATTTTAGATTCAATACAATATAAAAAAAAAAAAAATGCAGGCACCTATTAAGCCTGTGTTGCCTATGGTTTTCTTGCATAGTTTTAGTTCCTTGGTAAATGGACTACATTTATCATGTCACCTCTTGTGGCACAGTTTATCGACCTTAGACTGTTTTGATGAAAATATCTGATGCAATATTTCGCCTCAAGGGCTCCACAGGAAGAGGCGAAGTGGGTTTCCTTTTTATCAGTTTTTGCCCTTAAACTTACACTGGAGGTTTTAAGTTGCAAAAAAGAACCAGTTCCCTAAGTTTTTTGTGACCATCTATCCTATAGGATGAGGAAGGAAAAAAGAGTTTTTTTTCTATTCTATATTGGAGACACATCATATCTATGTTAATGCTATTGCATTGATTATGATGAATCTAGACAGGGACAAATAAAGGAAGAATATAGATATGACATTTTGAATTGACATTGTTTATTTTGACTTTCATTTCATCTTTTATTCATTTTAAAATGTATTTTCGCTCCAACTCATGCGTTTACAGGTGAAGTTTAGTATTTTGTGTTTTGTTTGCACAAATAATTTAGCTGAGGCTATCTCAAAGTGGCTAGAAGAGTTCATAAACTCTGTTAAATCCTTACGATAAATAAAACATCCGACTGACAAGAAAATTCACACGAATTGCGAATGTTCAATTTTTTCGATAAATTTTAAATTAATTTCCAGGCTATGGTTTAGTTTGGCCGTGGTTCTTTTTTGTCATTTCTTAGTTATCTACAATCCAAGAATGCCGTTTTGTGCATCTATTAGTCAAAATTTCTGCATACTGAGGTATGCAAGGTTAGCGGTTTATTTTGCTAATCATTTTTTTGGAAGAAAAAGTATTTATTGAACACCCCACTACTTTTTACACGGTCAGTGCTTCTTCATAGTTGTTACATAGCTGTTGGAAGCACACTGCGATCCTTTATCGTTTTTTGTGTTTAAACTCAACTTACCTACGATAAACTGCGTTTCTTTGTATCCTTGCCAGTTTTCCGAGCTGTTAAAGGATCATATTTTAAGCTTTGTTTTGAGATAGCATTTTTAGGATATCGCAAGACATTTAAACTCCTTGTGGCGTCTTTGTTTAAAATTAAATAAAAAAACAAGTTTTTTTAACGGAAAGTAAGGAGCGGCATTAAAACTTAAAACGAACAGAAATTACTTTGTATATGAAAGGGGCTGCTTCCTCATCAACCCCCCGCTCTTTACGCTAAAGTTTGACTCTTTCTCTTAACTCTACTTTTTAAAATAGTAAAAAACTTTAGCGTAAAGAGCGGGGCGTTGATGCGGAAGCAGCCCCTTTCATATTCGAAGTAGTTTCTGTTCGTTTTAAGTTTTAGTGCCGCTCCTTACTTTCCGTTAAAAAAAAACTCGTTTTTTCTTATTTAATTTTTTTTGGTTACTTAAAAAGGCAACTAGAACTTTTAATTTTTTACGAATGTTTTTATTAGTAAAAGATATACGTAACTTAAAAATTAGCTTACGTAACGAACTTCTATATTATCATGTTTTTATTACGTATATGATGGGGTTCAACCCCTCGTCAGTACCTCGCTCTTCACACTAAAGCTTAAATTGTGTCCCAATTTCTTAAGAATGACCCCTGAATCACAAAAGCCGTAGAATAAATAGTTGAAATTACTAAAATACTTTAGAGTAAAGAGCGAGGTATTAGGAGGAGGTGAGCCCATCATATGGGTAATAATTTATGTTCGTTTTAAGTTTTAATGCTTCTCCTTACTTTCAGTTGAAAAAACGTTTTCATATTTATTTTTTCATCTTTTTTTTAAATAGTGCTAGAAAATCCTGCGCTCCCTTCATGAAAATTTTCCTCCCCCATGACAAATTCCTCCAAGGAAAGTTCCCCCTACATAACTCCCTTTTTCAACCCCCCCCCCTCCCCAACCAAAAAATCCAACTGAAAACGTCTGTACACTTCCAAATAACCATTACTATATGTAAGCACTGGTCAAAGTTTGTAACTTGTAGCCTCTCCCACGGGGACTGTGGGGGAGTAAGTCGTCTCCAAAGACATAGTTATAAGGCTTTTCGACTACGGTGAATAAAATGGCTATCTCAGAATTTTGATCCGGTGACTTTGGGAAAATAATTGGCGTGGGAGGGTGCCTAGGTGCCCTCCGATTTTTTTGGTCACTTAAAAAGGGCACTAGAACATTTCATTTCCGTTAGAATGAGCCCTCTTGCAAGATTTTAGGACCACTGGGTTGATAGGATCACCCCTTGGGAAAACAAAGAAACGAAAAAACAAAAAAAAGCAAATAAACACGCATCCGTGACCTGTATTCTGGCAAAAAATGCGAAACTCCACTTTTTATAGATAGGAGCTTGAAACTTCTATAACAAGGTTCTCTGATACGCTGAATCTGATGGTGTGATTTTAGTTAAGATTGTGTGACCTTTAGGGGGTGTTTCCCCCTATTTTCGAAATGAGGCAAATTTTCTCAGGCTCGTAACTTTTGATGGGTAAAACTAATCTTGATGAAGCTTATATATTTAAAATCAGCATTAAAATGTGATTATTTTGATGTAACTATTGGTATCAAAATTTCATTTTTTAGAGTTTCGGTTACTATTGAGCCGGGTCGCTCATTACTACATTTCGTTACCATGAACTGTTTGATTAATTACAGATGTCAGAGAACACAGACTTGACTTACTTGACTAAACGCTCTTGTTCAGCAGGGTCACCAACGTAGAGGGAACTAGCTGACAGCGCTGTTAGTATCTCCAGTTAGTCCTGTCCTAATGATGG
>NC_088876.1:20385026-20435026 GCF_032884065.1 Artemia franciscana
AATGACAATTACGCTGTACTCTTTTCTCTTTTTATGACAATTACGCTGTAAAGTAAGAAAGTTGTGAATGAAAAAAACATTTTTTTTTAGAGAAAGCGAAACGAATATTTTGATTTAAAAGAATAAATCTTTAAAAAAAATAAAAAATAAATACAATGTGTCTTTCCGGATGAATTTTTAAGCCTATAGTATTTTGACAGTGATCTATTTTATATATAAAAAAAATAACTAAAACTAAAAATAACAATTAAAGGACATAGAAATTGAAATAAATCTTGGACTACCCCAAATTTTTTAGGACGTATGTCCACCCTAAATATCAACAGAACATAACCGAAATACCTCAGTTCCGGGATTTTTGTTTATTTATAGCAACTGGATGAAAATTTCCAAAACTAACTGCATTGTATTACTCCTGCACGAAATAAAAAAACGATTCTTCAATCTATCGTAATTCATGTAAGCTATTTCAATCTTGCTTAAACTCAGTAAAAAAGAAAAAAAGACTGTTTGCTAGCTCTCAACTGTATCCAAACTTTCGTAATAAGCTGGACCATTGAAAGTTTCTTGATGGGTTAGAAATTTCAACACTTTTGTAGAATTTTCCTGTAAAGGGGAAACTCTCAAGAATCTATTCACGTAAAGGGGTGTTATTTTATTTTAAAAGGAATCTTGAAATTTAGTCGATTTAAGTTTCGAAATGGTGATTCAAAAGACGTTAGGCATCAGATCAAGCAAAAGAGTAATTTTGTCACCACTCCAATGGCTAAGGTAAAAGTATTTGACATGACTAATGCAATGATTTATTGACATTTTGAATTTAATATTTTGTTAGAAACTATTAGGCCTGATTTTCTTCATAGAAGTTCATCGTCTTTTGCCATTGAAGGATCTAATACTTTTATAACTTAAGGGGTCCATTTAAGTGTATTCATTTTGAATTACCACCATGTTAAATAAAACTCTGAAATATTTTTGAAGATAGAAAAAGTGCTAATTTCCTGGCTGCCTGACGTCCAAGTAGCTTCCTTACAACATTATTGTCATTTCTTTTATTATCCCAGGGATATGAAAACTAACCTAGACCAAGGCCTATAGGTGTGTACCAAGGTACAAACTTATGTAGTGCTGTTTATATCTCCTATTGCTCAAAGCAAAAAAAAAAAATCCTTTCTGTTGAAACTCAGAGATCAACATGTATAGTGCTCACAATGCATAATGCATCACATGAAAATCACACATGCATCACAACATGCATAATGCATCGCATAAACTCATACCATGGGCGTTTTTTCTAGCCAATGGTGATGTTGAATGTTTCTCTAGCAGAAACATGTTTGTTTGTTTTTTTAAGAACCCATGTCTGGCTATATCTTATAACTTGGTGCCGAACTTCTGAAACAAATGCAGCAAAAAGAAAGTCCCCACTTATTTTTCATAACTCTGCCTTTTTTAGGACTCCTTATTTTTTCATTCAAGACAAAAAGAAAAAAAAATTAAAGCATGAAAATGCTGCAATTTCATCATGTAAGAGAAAAAAAGCCACATTCAATGTAGCACATGCTACAGTGCTACACAGGATGAAAAAATGCTACATTTAGCACTTTCTTGCTACAGATGGCAACCTTGGCTTTAATAATCAGGCACGTATGCAGGATTTTTTTTCGGGGGGGGGGGCAAAACCTTCGAAACAGCAGATATAAAGTAGCACTTTTTTATTTAGTATTTATAGTATTGTAGCGGATGGGGGGAAGAAGACTGAAGCCTCAAAAGTACGTTTTTGGCTCAGGTTATGTTCATAGCGATTTAGAACCAGTGATTAATCTATTATATCGCACTGAAAGGGAAATTTTAGGGCTAACTGTACACTATGGGTGCTGTGGGGGGGGGGGTAGTTCTTCTATTGCAAAAACGCAGATTTATATGAAAAATGATAGTTTCCAAAATCGATCCGTTAAAAGCTGTACTTTATCTTGAAAAGGGGGGATAAACGCCCTAATATTAAGGATAAGTCTATTTGCTGTGGAAAGCAAACTCTCATTACAGAAAAAAAATAACAGTACAATTGCTAATTACTTCAAAGAGGGTAAAAAGTTAGACAGAAAATGGGATAATAATTGGGCAGTGACTTGACCGGATAATTGCATGCTGTAAAATCCCCCAAATAAGACTTCACACATGTATCTAGATTCTTAATAAATCTAGTACTTTTGCCAGAAATCCCAAGAAACCATATGGAAATTAAACATTTCACAAAATTTTTTTTTTGGGGGGGGGGGGGGGCGGGCCCGAAGGCCCTCCCCCCTGCGAATATGCCAGATATATATATATATATATATATATATATATATATATATATATATATATATATATATATATATATATATATATATATATATATATATATATATATATATATATATATATATATATATATATATATATATATATATATATATATATATATATATATATATATATATATATATATATATATATATATATATATATATATATATATATATATATATATATATATATATATATATATATATATATATATATATAGCATGTTTAAAGCTACCCGTCAGAAGCTACAAGCCTAAGGAAATTCGCCAGATTTTTAAGAAATGGCAAAACAACCCAAAACACCAAGTACTTTCGATGAAAATTATACCGTCAAATATAGTGCATTTCAGGGCCTTATTGCAGAGGTTTCAGAGGTCTATGAAAATATGGAATTTTATTCAGAGACAGTAATGCAGCGTGTTGGCACATTCGCTGCTAATGAATTATGTAACTCATACAAAATAAACGACTGATATAGAACGTTACTTCAAAGCTTCATTTAACTTAGCTGACTCATTTGGTTTTTGATTCACTTGATTTTTGAGCAGAGCCAGAGAGTCAGTTTGTATTTAAGAGGGGGAGAGCCTAGTGCCTCAAAAGTAAATTTCCACGGCCATATTTTCTTCCATCTCCTCTAGCTTACGTCATCGCATAAAATTGATTTTATTTATTTATATATTAACTTGAAGTCTTTACTAGGATATCCGTTCACATGTTTCTTTTTATCTTATTCTTTTTTTTGTGGGTGGGGAGGGGTCATCGTTAATTTCCTCTGTTTATAAGAAAATTCAATCCCTTTTATGCTATAGTTTTACAGGCATTTAAACATTCTTTTGAATATTTGTTAGAAAGACTTCATAAATTTTGTTCTTAGTCAAAAATAAAAGCCGCAGTTCAAATAGTGCTGTTAATCGAGCGTAACCACGCTTTGGCATAACACACACACATATATATATATATATATATATATATATATATATATATATATATATATATATATATATATATATATATATATATATATATATATATATATATATATATATATATATATATATATATATATGGCACAAGAAACATGATTTGAATCTAATCAACCGGTAAAAAGTATCAGTCCATTCAAGCTACATATTGACAACTGTTAAGCTTGATTCACTCAACACTGGCTAGTGCCAGAAGACTAAAATATTTCTTTGCTCGTGTTAAAGACTAAATAAAGTCTTTGTCGAATAAATATATTGCCGGTACAAAAATATTAAAGATGACAGTCGGTACTACTGTGATAAAATTTCAAAGGCAGCACAGTATAGGTACTATTAGCAACTTTATCGCTATTTCAATGGAGTAGTGCAATCGTTTGTTGGGGTTCAAATTTACAGTGATTGGTATGTGTATCTTCTTGAACCGAAGAAACTACATTAAAAAACTATGATTTCTTTTGTTCTGTTGGAACATAAGAAGAACGAATCAAATCCTTAAGTAGAATGCTTACTATAAAAATCTTTGGTATGCAAAGTGCTTAATAAGGTTTCAATACTAAAAAATGTGAAAAACTGTGAACAATAAAAAAAAGTAATTTTTACGGTAAAAAGAACGGCTCAATCAGTTGTATTTGACAGAGAAAGGCATCTATTCTCTTTTTATTTCAACAATGATCAACCACAATCAATTGCATTTCCTGAGGATAGCCTTTATCTGTCACTGAAGATAAATTGTAACACTTGCGATATTGATTTTAGAAGTAGTTTCCTTCTTTTTTTAAAGATCTTTATTTCGAAGTGGTACATTAAGAGAGCATTGATTGCCAAACTCCTATCTGGTATCATGAAATATATAGTAATGCTTTCTTTAAAGCATTCTTTCTTTAAATTTAAAGCAATGCTTTCTTTAAAGAAAGAAAGTATTCTTTCTTTAAAGCAGCTTTTTGTCGCATAAGTCTATTACCTGTCGAAATATTTGACCCTTTGCGTTTATAAACAGTGGACATGTGGAATCAGGCAACTAGGTGGGGGATCTTTGGGACCTTATCCCAACTTCTATGACTTTTAAGATTACACTGTTATTTCTCTTATTTCCATATCATGTACCTGTTTTTTGTGACTGTTTTTTTCAGATATCAAACCCCCTGCAATGTAGTACTATCCTTATATTTCATAAATGAATCTTTGTTTTTATTAATACACATCTTACTGCCCATGCAATTAATTTCACAGATGTTTCATAGCATGAAGGTGAATATTTCACCCTTTTAGGTTTAACTTTAAATTAAAGTCTTTGTTTTTTTTTATCGGTATTGCAATCCTGTTTAATGTCACGGAGCTTAGAAAAAGCATGAACTGAACAGATTGTATCGTTATCTATATCATTATAAATTTGTTGTAATATCGTTATAATATCTGTATCGTTATAATCTTTATAATATCGTACCGTTATAATCGTTATAATTGTATCGTTATATTGGTTCTTGAAGTTCTGATAGTAAAGAGACGTGCCTTGATGTGCCATTTTTCGAAAGACAATAAATATATTAGCCTAATCTTAGTCTTATCAGGGTCAAGGTTGATTTTCAGGTGAGTTAACTCCTAAAACAACGTTTAGAACTTGTTGAATCAACTCCTAAAACAGGAAGATAAGGTCGAGCTAAAACTCCTAAAACAGGAGTTGAAGTCAACTCCTAAAACAACGTTTAGAACTTGTTGAATTCATTTGAACCATGTTAGAATTCATTTTATTTTACCTTAGATATGGAAAAATTTTAAGCCTGTTGTATTAAAAAAAAATGGACTTGGCAGTGACCTCGGCAACTATAGAACCGTTTTATTATCTGTCAGTATTCGTCAAAATTTTCGAGGAAGCTATGTATGTGAACTTCATGTGGATTCTTAATTTTTAAAATATTTACCACAAGTACTACTTTCTTTTATACTAGGTTATTGTGGAAATTTATCCATAGTTTTTTCAGTTTTGGTCTTATTCCATCAGCTATCTTTGGGACTCCAAAATATTCCGGTTTTTCTTTCTCACGATAATCTTCTTTCAAATTTTCTGCATATGACTGAAAACTTTTCATTGATGTAAGGTCGAGCTAATCCGTGGGATTTCTCAAGACTCTGTTTTTAAATTTACATATATTTTTTCTTTATTATATTGTGTCTAATGAGCACAAGTGGTTCGGTTAGAGGCTAATTTATCAGTCTATTTGCGAAAAAACAATGTATCTTGAAAGTCTGCTTTAAAAGCAATAGACTTACAGGTGTAAAAACTGAAAGTCTTCTTACCCAAGACCACTTAATCGCTTCTTAAAACCGAAGTGTAAATAAAGAGTCCAGACATAGTTTGTTGACCAAACGGTTTGTTGAAGCCCAGATCATATGAGTTACACATTAATCTAATTCTCATATTTCTAACTATCATAGATTTAGGCCAATCAGAGCTGCTTATATAGCGAACGATGATTGGTAAATAATGACTATGCCTAGGCATTGATATCAAACGGTTCGTGGTAACGAACTGCAGTATGGAGCGACCTGGCCCAATAGTAGCCGAAACTCTAAAAAACAGACTTTTAATACCAATAATTGCATAAAAAGAATTATGCTGATTTTAAATATATGAGTGTCATCAAGTTTAGTGTTACCCATCAAAAGTTACTAGCCTGGGAAAATTTGCCTCAATGGAGAAAATAGGGGAAAACACCCCTTGAAAATCATAGAATCCTAACGAGAATTACACCATTGGAAAACCCTATTGTAGAATTTTCAAGCTCCTATCAACAAAATGTGGAATTTTATATTTTTTCAAGAAGACAATTTTTAGAAGAAATATTTTTTTATTGTTTTAAAAAGTAGAGTTGTGAGAAAGAGTCAAACTTTAGCTTAAAGAGCCAGGCGTTGAGGAGGGGACAACCCCTTTCATATACGGAATAATTTCTGTTCGTTTTAAGTTTTAATGTCGCTCCTTACTTGCAGTATTTTTTTTTATATTTAATCTAGATAAGCATGCGTGTTAATTATACTCAGAGTCTCTAATATTCAGGTAGTAAAGACAGGCAATAAATCAAATCTCTTTTTAAGATACATGTATATTTGGAGAAGTTTCTTCAGGACACAACATCCGCTACAATGAGCAATCAACCACAAAAAGACGTTTGGGAAAATGACCTTGAACATCATATCAGACAATGTCCATGTACCTGCAACCATTTGGGATATGGGAATTATTGGGATTATGAAGTATGTATTTAAATTGCCTTATACGACTTAATTTCAGGCAACTAAAACTCCTAATTTAGCTGTTTCCTTTAATTAGCAGCTGAGCCTGTTACAAACAGAAAATTTTCAGGCTTTAAAAAAGAGCTACATACGCTTTGACAGAAATTAGTATTTTTTATAAGAAAAAAGCAATACAAAATGTGAATAAAACTGTTTTTCCCTTAAAAGCCAGTTCTGCATAGACAGTATAAGATTTTTTATATTTGAACTGCTCAAGTTCTGTTTTATTTTTATCGCAAACTTGAAATCATTTGTGATGAAGTTCAGAAATAAAATATTAGATTGTCTTTTAAGAGGCTAATATTACTGAAAGATGTACAGCCAGGTGGCATATTCGAAACCCCTTCAATGACGGAATATCTTAAATTTTGACACAATCTTTAATTTCACCAGATCAGTCTTTGCTTTTTATTTCCTCTTTATAACAGAACAACAGACTACAAAAAATTACATGACCGTACTAAGTACCTGCATGGTTTTGCATATGAAAATGTTATACCAGAATAGTCTGTAGAAAGAAGCAGTGAAAAATTGGTCCAAAGCTCACAGAAAAATTAGAAGCTGAAGAAAATAAAGTAATGATACTGTAAATAAAATTACCATAAATTAAACTTACCAGTAAGATAAGGTCGTGAAATCTTCCTGTTGTGGAAACCTTCTATGTTCAATGGGGAGAGGGAATCCTTGGATCAGTCTTAAGGTGGGAGTGCAACATGACCACTATAGATATTAGTGCTTTCATACTAGTATGTCTACAATCTATGGCTAGAAAAAAGTTTGAATTATCACACAATAAACCGAAGTTTAACGATATGAGAGGAGTAAATCAAAGACACAAAATGTTAATAGTTTCAATTGACCAGACATTTACAATTTTCAAGCCATTTCAAAAAAAATATAAAATAATAATTTTGCGCTTTCAAGGGCATGATTTGTGGTCAAACTTTTTTTTTCTTTTCTTTTTTGCTAAGTGGGGTCTTCTTGGCCGAATATTTAATATATAACAAGCTATTAATGTGATAATATATGTGACGAGATATTTGAAAAACTTTGGGATCTAGATTTTGGAGCTAAAATGCAGCACATGCATACAAATACACAGTCTGATAATGAACGCTTCATTTGCAGCTCCTGTAATTTCTGAGGTGGTCAATGTTTCCCTCAATGGCATCATCAGTTACGACACTGAAAAGTCTCGTTGCCAGAAATTGTAGAACCCATATAATACTTTCAAATGAGGTATTACATCGGTTCATATGACAACACCTTTGATACGATTTTCCGACCCTAGAAAAGAAAAAGTTAAAAAGGGGAAAAGGAAACGTTAGGGCACAACTCCAGGTAAAAATACAACTCCCAATAAATTTCAATTCTCGGTTTAAGAGCCTATACAAATGGACTTTAAATTAAAAAAAAAAACATATATAACGACATAGTTTAATTTAGATCTGACCTTTCATCTGCGGTTTCCATCCTACTTAAAAATTTGCAAGTGCAATTTCTACTATAAGAATCTTATAATATACCTTACGGGAAAAGTTTTTCCTTTGTCAAATAGGTCGTGGTAACGAAATGTAAGTAAGGAGTGACTCGGCCCCATAGTAACAGAAACTCTAAGAAATGGCATTCTGATAACAATAGATACGTTATTAAAGGCTACGAGCCTGAGAAAAGGTCCCGATTTTAAAGAAAAGAAGGAAACACCCAAAAGCCAAACGATCTCAATGAAAAGCACACCTTTTTTCGCAGGAGTAAAGAGCACGGATGTGTGTTAATCTTTTTATCCCAGGAATGATTATTCGAACCCATGGTCCTAGAAGATCGGCAGAGGGCTCATTCGAACGTGAATGAAAAGTTCTAGTGCCCTTTTTAAGTGATCAAAATGATTGGAGGGCTGAAAGCCACCCTAACATACCTCTTTTACCCAAAATGCATTCGATTAAACTTTATGGAGAGCCATTTGATTCAGCATAGTTAAAATGTCCAATAAATGTTACTGTGGGGATGAATTGACCTCCAATTGTCCGTAAGGAATGGACTGTAAGTTATGCAATTTACCCGCTGTTGACGTATAGTATTTGTTCCTTGGATATATACAGATTATTTTTTTTGGGGGGGGGGGGAATTTCCCGCAGGGGAAGATTTCCCATGGAGAAAACTTTCTGTGAAGAAGAAAGTTCCAGCAGGAATTTTCCGGTCTTTCAGCTGCATTCATGACAAAGGATAATATTTGTCAGGAATCCTTTTTCATAAAAGAAATTTAGCAAATGGATTGATCTAGAATCTCATTTGATTTATATATATTTTGATTTCAGGTGTTCCTAAACATATAATACCGATGGCATTAAGATATTGCTTTTACTTTTAGATTTAATTTTTGAAGTTACACTTGACAATAATCCGTGATTATTCTTGGTGAATCGCTTGCTCTGTGCCATTACAGGTTTTATAAATATTCGCATGATTTTCTTATCCTTTTTCTCTCATTTTTGTCGTTATTCCATTTACATCATTTCTAAACTGTTTAGGTTTAGAAATGAATCCTCCACCACCCCTTTTTTTATATCAAAATTGTCCGATCAAAACTATGAGAAAGCCATTTAGCCAAAAAAAACTTAATATACAAATTTCGTTTTAATTATTCGTGTGCGGTAAGCCCAAATCAAAACATGTATCAATTAAAAAACGTTCAAAAATCAAATAAAAAAATAATTTTCAAATGAAAATAAGGAGTGACATTAAAACTTAAAACGAACAGAAATTATTCGCTATATGAAAGGGGTTGTCCCCTCCTCAACACCTCGCTCTTTACGCTAAAGTTTGTATTATTTTAAAAGTAGAGTTGTGAGAAAGAGTAAAACTTTAGCGTGAAGATCGGGGTGTTGAGGAGGGGACAGCCCCTTTCATACACGGAATAGTTTCTGTTCATTTTAAGTTTTAATGTCGGTTCTTTCTTGCAGCTAAAAAATTGTTTTCTTATTTAATCAAACAGTTCGGGGTAACGAACTGTAGTAAGGAGCGACCCGGCTCAATAGTAACCAAAACTCTAAAAAATTGAACTTTGATATCAATAGCTACATCAAAAGAATCGCATTTTAATGCTGATTTTAAATATATAAGTTTCATCAAGTTTAGTCTTACCCATCAAAAGTTACGAGCCTGAGAAAATTTGCCTTATTTAGGAAAATAGGAAAAAACACCCCCTAAAAGTCGTAGGATCCTAACGAAAATGACACCATCAAATTCAGCGTATTAGAGAACCCTACTGTAGAAGTTTCAAGCTCCTATCTACAAAAATGTGGAATTTTGAATTTTTTGCCACAAGACAAATCACGGGTGCGTGTTTATTTCTTCGTTTTTTTGTTCTGTTTTTTTTTCCCCAGGGGTCATCGTATCGACCAAGTGGTCCTAGAATGTCGCAAGAGGGCTCATTCTAACGGAAATGAAAAGTTCTAGTGCCCTTTTTAAGTGACCAAAAAAATTGGAGGGCATCTAGGCCCCCTCCCACGCTCATTTTTTTCCCAAAGTCAATAGATCAAAATTTTGAGATATCCATTTTGTTCAGCATAGTCTAAAATCATAATAACTATGTCTTTGGGGATGACTTACTCCCCCACAATCCCTGGGGGAGGGGCTGCAAGTTACAAACTTTGACCAGTGTTTACATATAGTAATGGTTATTGGGAAGTGTACAGATGTTTTCAGGGGGATTTTATTTTGTTTGGGGGTGGGGCTGAGGAGAGGGGGCTATGTTGGAGGATCTTTCCTTGGAGGAATCTGTCATGGGGGAAGAAAAATTCAACGACAAGGGCGCAGGATTCTCTAGCATTACTATAAGAAAACAATGAAAAATAAACATGAAAACGTTTTTTCAAATGAAAGGAAGAAGTAGCATTGAAACTTAAAACGAACAGAGATTATTACGCATATGAGGGGTTCTATAAATACTTTAAATAGCATATACTATGCTATAAATAGCATATAAATACTATAAATAGCATAAAGAGCGAAGTATTTAGGAGGAGATAAATACCTTGCTCTTTATGCTAAAGTATTTCTAGTAATTTCGACTATTTATTCTACGGCCTTTCTGATTCAGGGGTCATTCTTAACGAATTGGGACAAAACTTACGATTTAGTGTAAAGAGCGAGGTATTAACGAGGGTACAAACCTCCTCGTATACATAATAAAAATATAAGGTTATGAAAGTTTGTTACGTAAGTTAATTCTTAAGTTACGTATATTTTTTACTAATAAAAACGTTCGTTAAAAATTAAAAGTTCTAGTTGCCTTTTTAAGTAACCGAAAAATTGGAGTGCAACTAGGCCTCCTTCTCCACCCCTTATTTCTCAAAATCGTCTGATCAAAACTAAGAGAAAGCCATTTAGCCAAAAAAAAGAATTAATATACAAATTTCATTTTAATAATTTATGTGCGGAGAGCCAAAACCAAACATGCATTAATTCAAAAACGTTCAGAAATTAAATAAAAAAAACTAATTTTTTTAGCTGAAAGTAAGGAGCGACATTAAAACTTAAAACGAACAGAAATTACTCCGTATATGAAATGAGTTGTCCCCTCCGCAATCCCTCGCTCTTTACGCTAAAGTTTGACTCTTTGCCACAATTCTACTTTTTAAAACAATTAAAAGCTTTAGCGTAAAGAGCGAGGGATTGCGGAGGGGACAACTCATTTCATATACGGAGTAATTTCTGTTCGTTTTAAGTTTTAATGTCGCTCCTTACTTTCAGCTAAAAAAATTAGTTTTTTTTATTTAATGAAAATAAAGAACGATTGTAGCATCAAGAAAATTATAAAGAAACTCGATCAAACATAAGAAAGATCTACAAAAATAACAGAATAACACTTCTTCATTTTTTTCGAAATGTAAGTTTCAGCCAACAACAAGCAAGAGCCAACAGGATAGAAAAAGAAATCCATCCATAAAGCTAAAAATACTCATGTTAGTTAAAGGCGCTAAGTTTAGTCCTCTACATAAATAATAAATAATACTAACCCACCATAACGCAAAATTCATCCAGCATAAGTCTGTAAGCCTCTGACATTATTTTCATAATGATATTTCATGAAATGTGTTAGTTATAGTCAATGCTCGGATGTATGGTTTTTTTTGCAGTCCCATAGATCTATGATGATCCTTTCTTCAACTACGACCTTATGCTATTGTCTACTTTTGCATAACTGCCAAGTGTTTAATTTACCTAGAGATGAACTTTTTCTTCTTCAGAAATGTCCCTTAGAAACAGCATTGCATGGCTGACTTTTAACTTTATCTAAATTATTCATTAGAATAAGAGTGTACTGCTTAAAAGCTGAAAAATATATCAAACAGTTGTAAAGTTTTTCCAGACTTTTTAATAAAAGTTAGAATTGGGGAGACTGAAAGACTTCTCTTTTATGAACCTAATTATATTTCATTGCGAAAAATATTAATTTTGTTCTATTTTGAGAAACTTAACTTATTCGTAAAAATATGCAACAAGTAGCTGGTGCTCAGTTCTGATATCTTATGCGCGCTATTACATCACTAATAGCACTCAGAGCTTTTCTTCCCTGAAATTCTTTTTTTTTAAATGAGATTATGTAATTCTCAGTTCTCAGATTAAAACTAACATATCCTAAAACTAAAAATTTTATTTTCTAGACATATTTTAGAACTAAATATTTTTTTTATGAAACTGAGTATCTCCTACTATTTTTGAACAGCGAAATAAATGCTTTATAAGCACTTTTTAAATTGATACAACCACTTTCTTCCGGAGCTTATTTGTACTTGAAGTTTGCTTGACACAAAAGCGCCAAAGAATATTGTTTCGTAGAGAATCACTTCCATAGTTTTGTTGACATGGAAACACGATACCTTTTTTTCTCCGTTTTTTTTTTTTTTTTTTTTATATATATATATGGAGATCATGAAAATTAAAAAATGGGATGAAGCTTGTAAAATTCGTAGAGATTTCGTAATTTTTTTTCTTACAGAACTAAACAAATATTAAATGAAGCTGTCCTAGCTCTGTAGGTAAAATCCTTACCAATTATGTAATATAAACTTTCCTAGAGCATGGAATAAGCTATGAAGAGAGTCAGGAGTTAGCTGAATTTCGCGCTAAGTCAGAACTTGGCATGCTTTAATATCGAGAAAATTCTTATACATATTTTGTGATTTTGAAGCTTTAAGTTAAATTATCTACACTAAGGCAACTAATGACTTTATTTTGACTGAATCAGGACTATATCTGTTTTAGCATCGTGTAATGGCTCACTCAAATTGTATCCCAATTTGGCCTGCAGCAATGTTACGAAAAACGAGAAATTATTTTCTTTCTTTGCCTATTTAGAACTTGACTTATTGTTGAAATAAATCAGTCCATAGTAAAACTGTGAAAATCAGTTGGTTGGACTTAAGGCACAGCCTCGTTTTGAACGCAGGTTTTCAAACTTTTCAGAAGAGTTTCTTCGAATGAATGTATGCATCAAACCAATATGAAGTAATACCATGACATTTTTTAGCTTAAATTTGGCATGTTTTTGCCAAAAATTGGTCTAAGTCAGGAATTAGATTGCTATTGTGCTGAAACGCACTCCTTTTTACGCTGAATCTCAACATTGCTCGGTTTCACACAGTTTCAGTATTCATATTTTTTACACTCTATCAAAGCGTAACAACGCTGTGAAATCTTTAATCTTGGTCTTATCTTGCTTTTGGATAAAGTCAGACCTTAGCCTGTTTTTACAATGAGTCAGTCAATAGAAGTTCTGCAAAAACTCTTAGCTTGGATTTTGTTCCTCTACCCTCTTCTCCGCGAGCCAGAATACGACTGCGCTTCCACTGAAAAAATGTGCTTCAATATTTATTTTAACTTTTGTTCAATAGCCTAATGGTATATCTTAAAGTTTCCTATGAAAATATCTTGAAGCGAATACTTGGATAACATTCAGCTGCAATAAAAATGAAATAAAACCGGCTATTTTCTTTGAGACTTCAGTATCAAATGATTTTCGATTTGCTTCCAATTTTTTGATTCCTTTGGATATTACTTAGACTGTTCTTTTTATCAATTAAATAAAAAAAAACAAGTTTTTTTTAAACTGAAACTAAGGAGCTATATTAAAACTTAAAACGAACAGAAATTACTCCGTCTATGAAGGGGTTGTTCATTCCTCAACGCCCCGCCCTTTATGCTAAAGTTTGACTCTTTCTCTCAATTCTACTTTTTAAAAGAGTAAAAAACTTTAGCGTAAAGAGCGGGGCGTTGAGGAGTGAACAACCCCTTTCATATACGGAGTAATTTCTGTTCGTTTTAAGTTTTAATATCGCTTCTTACTTTCAGTTAAAAAAACTGTTTTTTTATTTAATTTTTGAACGTTTTTGAATTAATGCATGTGTTGATTTCGGCTCTCCTCGCATGAAAATTTAAAACGAAGTTTGCATATTAATTTATTTTTATGGCTAAATGGCTTTCTCATAGTTTTGATCTGACGATTGTGCGAAAAAAAGGAGCGGGGGAGTAGGCCTAGTTACCCTCCTATTTTTTGGTTATTTAAAAAGGCAACTAGAACTTTTAATTTTTAATAACGTTTTTATTAGTAAAAATATACGTAACTTAGGAATTAATTTACGTAACGAACTTCTAAATTCGTATATTTTTATTACGTATGTGAGGGGGGTCATGCCCTCGTCAATACCTCGCTCTTTACACTAAAGCTCAAAATTTGTCCCAATTTCTTAAGAATGACCACTGAATCACAAAGGCCGTAGAATAAATAGTTGAAATTAATAACATTACTTTAGCGTAAAGAGCAAGGTATTAGGAGGAGGTGAAACCCTAATATTTGCAATAATTTCTGTTCGTTTTAAGTTTTAGTACTGCTCCTTACTTTCAATTGAAAAAACTTTTTTATATTTATTTTTTCAATGTTCTTTAAAAAAATACTAAAAAATCCTGCGTCCCCTTCATGGATATTTTCTTCCCGCATGAAACATTCCTCCATGGAGAGATCCCCCCGAATAACCCCTTCCGTCAACCTCCCCCCCAACCAAAAAATCCCCCTGAAAGCGTCTGTACACTTCCCAATAACCATTACAGTGTGTAAATACTGGTCAAAGATTGTAACTTGTAGCCCCTCCCACGGGAACTGTGGGGGAGTAAGTTGTCCCCAATGACGTAGTTATTAGGTTTTTTGATCTGCTGACTTTTGGGAAAAAATGAGTGTGGGGGGGCCTAGGTGCCCTCCAATTTTTTTGGTCACTTAAAAAGGGCACTAGAACTTTTAGTTTCCGTTAGAATGAGCCCTCACACAACATTCTAGGACCACTGGGTCGATACAACAACCCCTGGGAAAAACACAAACAAAAAAACAAACAAGTAAACACGCATCCGTGATCCGTCTTGTGGCAAAAAGTGCAAAATTCCACAATTTTGTAGATAGGAGCTTCAAAATTCTACTGTAGGGTTCTCTGATACGCTGAATCTGATGGTGTGATTTTCGTAAAGATTCTATGACTTTTAACGGGTGTTTTTTCCTATTTTCTAAAATATGACTAATTTTCTCAGGCTCGTAACTTTTGCTATGTAAGTATAAAATTAAGGGAACTTATATATTCAAAATCAGCATGAAAATGCAATCCTTTTGATGTAACTATTGTTATAAAAATTTTATTTCTAGAGTTTCGGTTACTATTGAGCCGGGTCGCTCCTTACTACAGTTCGTTACCACGAACTGTTTGATTTAGGCGTTTTTAAGTTCATTGTGTGTGTCTGGAAACTCAAACGGTGGTTCAAACCTGCTTAGATCTCCTCCTTGCAAAACGAGACTAGAAAAAAAACAAAAGGATTTCGTAGTTTAAAACTAAATTGTTACACAGTGGTTGGTGCCTTTACTCGAATTACGTCTTAATTCTTACTTTGTTGCTTAAGGGGAATAAGCAGTATTTTTTTTTCTGGAGAGTGCTATTATTTTAGATTCAATACAATATAAAAAAAAAAAAAATGCAGGCACCTATTAAGCCTGTGTTGCCTATGGTTTTCTTACATAGTTTTAGTTCCTTGGTAAATGGACTACATTTATCATGTCACCTTTTGTGGCACAGTTTATCGACCTTAGACTGTTTTGATGAAAATATCTGATGCAATATTTCGCCTCAAGGGCTCCACAGGAAGAGGCGAAGTGGGTTTCCTTTTTATCAGTTTTTGCCCTTAAACTTACACTGGAGGTTTTAAGTTGCAAAAAAGAACCAGTTCCCTAAGTTTTTTGTGACCATCTATCCTATAGGATGAGGAAGGAAAAAAGAGTTTTTTTCTATTCTATATTGGAGACACATCATATCTATGTTAATGCTATTGCATTGATTATGATGAATCTAGACAGGGACAAATAAAGGAAGAATATAGATATGACATTTTGAATTGACATTGTTTATTTTGACTTTCATTTCATCTTTTATTCATTTTAAAATGTATTTTCGCTCCAACTCATGCGTTTACAGGTGAAGTTTAGTATTTTGTGTTTTGTTTGCACAAATAATTTAGCTGAGGCTATCTCAAAGTGGCTAGAAGAGTTCATAAACTCTGTTAAATCCTTACGATAAATAAAACATCCGACTGACAAGAAAATTCACACGAATTGCGAATGTTCAATTTTTTCGATAAATTTTAAATTAATTTCCAGGCTATGGTTTAGTTTGGCCGTGGTTCTTTTTTGTCATTTCTTAGTTATCTACAATCCAAGAATGCCGTTTTGTGCATCTATTAGTCAAAATTTCTGCATACTGAGGTATGCAAGGTTAGCGGTTTATTTTGCTAATCATTTTTTTGGAAGAAAAAGTATTTATTGAACACCCCACTACTTGTTACACGGTCAGTGCTTCTTCATAGTTGTTACATAGCTGTTGGAAGCACACTGCGATCCTTTATCGTTTTTTGTGTTTAAACTCAACTTACCTACGATAAACTGCGTTTCTTTGTATCCTTGCCAGTTTTCCGAGCTGTTAAAGGATCATATTTTAAGCTTTGTTTTGAGATAGCATTTTTAGGATATCGCAAGACATTTAAACTCCTTGTGGCGTCTTTGTTTAAAATTAAATAAAAAAACAAGTTTTTTTAACGGAAAGTAAGGAGCGGCATTAAAACTTAAAACGAACAGAAATTACTTTGTATATGAAAGGGGCTGCTTCCTCATCAACCCCCCGCTCTTTACGCTAAAGTTTGACTCTTTCTCTTAACTCTACTTTTTAAAATAGTAAAAAACTTTAGCGTAAAGAGCGGGGCGTTGATGCGGAAGCAGCCCCTTTCATATTCGAAGTAGTTTCTGTTCGTTTTAAGTTTTAGTGCCGCTCCTTACTTTCCGTTAAAAAAAAACTCGTTTTTTCTTATTTAATTTTTTTTGGTTACTTAAAAAGGCAACTAGAACTTTTAATTTTTTACGAATGTTTTTATTAGTAAAAGATATACGTAACTTAAAAATTAGCTTACGTAACGAACTTCTATATTATCATGTTTTTATTACGTATATGATGGGGTTCAACCCCTCGTCAGTACCTCGCTCTTTACACTAAAGCTTAAATTGTGTCCCAATTTCTTAAGAATGACCCCTGAATCACAAAAGCCGTAGAATAAATAGTTGAAATTACTAAAATACTTTAGAGTAAAGAGCGAGGTATTAGGAGGAGGTGAGCCCATCATATGGGTAATAATTTATGTTCGTTTTAAGTTTTAATGCTTCTCCTTACTTTCAGTTGAAAAAACGTTTTCATATTTATTTTTTCATCTTTTTTTTAAATAGTGCTAGAAAATCCTGCGCTCCCTTCATGAAAATTTTCCTCCCCCATGACAAATTCCTCCAAGGAAAGTTCCCCCTACATAACTCCCTTTTTCAACACTCCCCCCTCCCCAACCTAAAAATCCAACTGAAAACGTCTGTACACTTCCAAATAACCATTACTATATGTAAGCACTGGTCAAAGTTTGTAACTTGTAGCCTCTCCCACGGGGACTGTGGGGGAGTAAGTCGTCCGCAAAGACATAGTTATAAGGCTTTTCGACTACGGTGAATAAAATGGCTATCTCAGAATTTTGATTCGGTGACTCTGGGAAAATAATTGGCGTGGGAGGGTGCCTAGGTGCCCTCCGATTTTTTTGGTCACTTAAAAAGGGCACTATAACTTTTCATTTCCGTTAGAATGAGCCCTCTTGCAAGATTTTAGGACCACTGGGTTGATAGGATCACCCCTTGGGAAAACAAAGAAACGAAAAAACAAAAAAACAAAAAAAAGCAAATAAACACGCATCCGTGACCTGTATTCTGGCAAAAAATGCGAAACTCCACTTTTTATAGATATGAGCTTGAAACTTCTATAACAAGGTTCTCTGATACGCTGAATCTGATGGTGTGATTTTAGTTAAGATTGTGTGACCTTTAGGGGGTGTTTCCCCCTATTTTCGAAATGAGGCAAATTTTCTCAGGCTCGTAACTTTTGATGGGTAAAACTAATCTTGATGAAGCTTATATATTTAAAATCAGCATTAAAATGTGATTATTTTGATGTAACTATTGGTATCAAAATTTCATTTTTTAGAGTTTCGGTTACTATTGAGCCGGGTCGCTCATTACTACATTTCGTTACCATGAACTGTTTGATTAATTACAGATGTCAGAGAACACAGACTTGACTTACTTGACTAAACGCTCTTGTTCAGCAGGGTCACCAACGTAGAGGGAACTAGCTGACAGCGCTGTTAGTATCTCCAGTTAGTCCTGTCCTAATGATGGGGACTCATTTGGGTTGATATTGCGGCTGAGGAGTCGTTGACTTATTGTATCAGCCCATATGCTGCGCGGCCTTCCTCTAGGACGTCGCTAGCCAAAGAACACGGAACAACACATAAATGCATCGGAACAAGTATTTCTCCTTGTTTCAAGCTTAAATATGATTTGACTTTATTTTTTACCATCTTTGATAAATGTAGCTTTTTAGAATACTTTCTAGTTTCTTTCAAAAAGATTCTTTTTGGGAAAAGTACTTTAATCTAATAGACTAGAAGGATACAAGTATAAATGAATATATGTTTGTTTGCAAACCCTAATTTTGAAAACACCTTAAGGGGGTTGAATTTAGTCCACCAATCTCCTTTGCACAATAAGCGAGTCACGCTATTTTCTACCACGGGTAGAAAAAAAAAACCCACAGAAAATGAATTGACGAGAATCAAATCTGGACCACATGTCTCATTAAATTTTGACTTATTAGGTAAATAAATATTAATTTCTCTCTATTAACTATTTTCCGGAATACAATTTCCACTGAATCCCATTCCAGATAAGTTTTTCTTAATATTCAAGAAGAAAGTACTTGATCCTGGTGAATAGTAATTTCAGAGAGCTCCAGCACTTAGTATTTCACTGCAATTCTAAAGCTTTTATATATAGCTGAACTACTCTCTTTGAAGTGATAAAGAAAGCTACTCGGGAAAACAATTCTTTACCATAAATAACCAAATGTTTACCATCTAAAATATTTTCCATTTATGGAGTAGAGAATTTTTAGATATAATAAGTTGATTCACAGTTATGAGTTGTTGTTTTTTTTACTCATATTTATGATGTTATGAATCTTACTATAGTAGAAAAGACGAAAAACACTTAGTTTCATTATGTTTTATTTAATTCAGAACTTTAAATCAGTATTCATAATGCATACTCTTTTCGGTTTGAATTTTTCTTCCGCAATTGGAACTATCTTTTCTTTTATTATATCTTTCTTCGGGAAACCATTTATTTTTCCTTTTCGTACTTCACAAATTCCTTTCTTTCAACTTAGGTTGATGTAGTTTTCTTGACAAGAACGAGTGTCTCTGGAGACTCACTGCTTCATCGCCACTAATCTAGAAAGAAGTAGTGTCTTTCAAATAAATGGCTTCTTCGAACAGAAATAATATTTCACCAGCTTAAAAATTTGATGTATTTTTTAATTTTGACTTTACGTACCTTTACAGTTTTGTTGAGAAATTCCAGTCATTAGGAGCCAGTCACCGATAGGAGTATATGCAAATATTTTTGAAACTGACGAAAAAATTTCTTCATTACCAATCAAAAACAAATACAATTTAAATTCTCGGGAAATCTGAGAAGTAACCTTTTCATGTTTTTTTTTGTGTTAGAATTCAGTTCACGGACCTGAACTTCGTATCATTCTGAAGGAAAAAACAATATAATAAAATAAATTATTTTATATTACGCTGGAAAATTATTTTAAATGGACTTTAGCGGTCACTTCCTGACAATTAAATAAAAAAAAACAAGTTTTTTTTTAACTGAAAGTAAGATGCAACATTAAAACTTTAAACGAACAAAAATTATTACATATATGAGGGGGTTCGTCCCATCGTCAATACCTTGCTCCTTACGCTAAAGTTTGATATTTGTTCAAATTCTTTGAGAATGACCCCTGAATCCCAAAGGCCGTTTAATTTGAATAAATAGTTCTTTTGAAATTACTGAAAAACTTTAGTGTGAAGAGCAAGGTATTGAAGAGGGGGAGAACCCCATGATATACATAATAATTTTTTACTTTCAGTTGAAAATACTTGCATTTTTATTTTATTTCTGATTATTTTGAAATAATGCTGGGAAATCCGAAACCCCCTTCAAGGAAATTGGATGTTGGGGTTATAAATGATGGCTTTGATTTAAGAAAACTGAAGGTCATAATATGAGATTTATGGGAGTTTACTTTCATTTTTGACTGGGCTGCTTCACTTGCAACGTCTTCGAGAATTTCCATTGCGCTGTTCTTAATGTTCTTTCGCACTTTTCGAGCAATGACATGTCATATACAAATTTCCATCGATCGGCTGATTCATTAGATAGATTGTTGATCATTACCAAAAATAGTGAAGGACCTAAAATCTTACCATGGGGAACTCCGCAAGAAATAGTGAGTGAATCAGAATAAACATTTTTATACTGAACAACTTGACTCATTTTTGGCAGAAAAGATGCAAAAATATTGACTAGAAAATGGGGGACATTAAATTCATTCAGAGATTTTTCAACTAAAACATTAAGACTAACTAGATCAAAAGCCTTTTAAAGGCCAATTAAAAGGAGATTGAGCCAGGAGATTGGGCCAATTAAAAGGAGATTGAGATTGAGCCAGGCTCGTCAAGTAATTTATATACAGTATAGAGGAGACTGACCAGGTAATGTGTCGTTGATAAGCCTTTTCTGTTTCCGAATTGTTGTCCATCAATAAGTACAAGGATCGTCTTTTTAAGCCAATCTGCTGCGAAACTCTATACAGTTTAGAGAATATTGGTGTTAAGGTATTTGGTCGGATTCCATAAAAATCCAATCTAACACCTTTCCTCTGTATGGGTGCAATGTGTCCTTTTTTCCAGCACTTAGGAAATAAACCCTTTCCAGTTATTGTATTAACAATAATTGATAAAGTTTTTGATAACTTATCAGGAAATGCTTTTACTAAATCAATTGGAATATCAAGGGGTCATATTGAAGTTCTCTTTAGTTTACGTATTTTCGCCTCAACATCAACAGGTTGTGCTACAGGGATATCCTGGTCTGGTGCTGGGGGAGGCGGGGAATACTACATGAGAGAGCAGGAAGGGTTTGTATAATAGCATGGTGTTTATTTAATGAATTAGCTGTAGTTTCAGGAGGAACATCTGGATTAAAGTCAACATTATTGACTGTCTTACCACTGATTTTCTTGACTGTATTATACCACTGCTTCTGCCGTGCCTTAAAGAGTTCACTTACTTTATTACGGTAATACTGGGCTGAAGCTTTCTGAATCTGCTTTTTTTCATAGATTTCCTTAGTAGGTTAGCTTCTTCAGTTTTATACACCTTCCGTATATATATATATATATATATATATATATATATATATATATATATATATATATATATATATATATATATATATATATATATATATAAATATATATATATATATATATATATATATATATATATATATATATATATATATATATATATATATATATATATATATATATATATATATATATATATATATATATATATATATATATATATATATATATATACGGCTTATCATTCAAACATTTTTTTCTTTTGACCTCTGGAAAATGAATTAAATAATTATTGATAAGTTTTTCTTGGAAAAGTTCGGCTTTCTTATTCTATTTGTTGGCAGCAAATACATCTTCCCATTGATCTTCTGAAAGCCATGTACCAAAATTGAGTAGCCCACTATCAGTAATTGGTCGATGCTTAAATACATCAAATTTATACTTGCGGATATGATCTTGTTTTGACTTTAGCGAAGCGTAAGATGGTAACTGCCACCAAGTGGGAAGAGGGAACTGGGTCTTTGATGAAATTCGTGCATGTTTTTAAAAATAATTCCAAGGGAAGTACCACCTTTGGTGGTTGGGATATTAACAATATGTTTTAAATAAGCTTCCCGACAAAGACGAGTTGTATTTAGTTCATTTCCTTCACCGGTAAGTAGGATCCCAGCATTTGGATGTTTAGATTGGAGCTAATCAAGCGATGCCTGGAGTTTTTTCCAAAAAATCTTTACGCTGCTCCGATTTTTAGCCGGGTAATAAAAATTAATAAAATAATAAATAATAAAATTTTTTTTTTTATAAATAATAAATATATATAAAATATAATATAATAAAATATAATATATAATATATTTTATATAATATATAAATAATATATTTTATATAAATAATGTATTTATATTTTATACAAATATAATATATAATTTATTTTTATATTTTATATAAATAATATATTTATATAATTTATAAAATAAATATATAATAAACAATTAATAATAGAATTAAAAATAATAAAAACAACCAACAATGATATTAGTGAATGGGTGTGGTAGAACTTTCGGTTTAATTTTAATCGAAATTATTTCATCCTAGTCATTTATTCCTGGAGCATTTACTTCCCTTGGCGACAAATTATTACGACAATAAATTAATACCCCTCCATCCTTTTTACCAAGGTAATGATCATTTGAGTGGAATTAAAAAACTCATTAAAATAAGCCATCTTCAGAGTATCTAGGTTTTGGGACTGAACCTCGGTTATACAAATTAAATCTGATGCTAGCTTATTCGCTGTAATTTCAAGCTGAATATGTTTTTACAAAACTAACTAAGGCTTTCTGCATTTAACAACCTAGGGAAATGATAAGGTAGTTTATTAATCTTATGTTTATTATTAAGAGTACTAGAAACACCCGATTTATCTGTCAAACGATTTGAAAAATGCGCAAAACAAAATTCAGAAAAAAATTGTAGCCAAAAGTGTGCCAAAAGGCTATTGTGTGAAAATCTGGAGATAGTCAATTGATATAGAATTACTGAAAAAGCTATACGGGTATTGAGCCTTGAGTTTTAGAGGCAGTAATGCCGTACGGTGGCACATTCTAATGGTGCTGGTAGTCCTACAAAATAAATTGTTAACATAGACATTTATTTTAGACAAAAAGTCTGTCCCCCAGCAAAGCGGTGTTTCCAGCCGACTTGTGGTGTGCAAGACAACAATTCTAGCCAAAGGAAGACCAAAAGGCTATTTTTTGAAAATTCTGGGATAGTTAATTGATATGGAAATATCAAAAACCTAAACGCATATTGAACCTCGAGTTTCAGAAGTAGTAGTGCATTCGTTTCTAAATGTTTAGGTAGTCCTCCAAAATAAACGCTTAACATATACATTTATTTTAGCCAAAAAAAACTATCCCTCAGAATACCGGCGTTTTCAAGCATTTTGTAGTACAAAACAACTATTTTAGCCAAAAGAATACCAAAAAGCTACTGATTGAAAATTCTGAGATATTCAATTGATTTAGAACTATCAAAAACCAAAACACGCATTGAGCCAAAAATCCTGTCAGACAGCAAAGCGGCGTTTTCACCCGATTTGTGGTACAAAACTACAATTCTAGCCAAAATAATGTCAAAAAGCTATCGTGTGAAATTTCTGATATAGTCAATTGATTTAGGTTATCAAAAAACTCTACGCATATTGAACCACGAGTTTCAGAGTCAGTCCCTTAAAATAAGGGTTAAAATAGATATTTATTTTTGCTGGAAAAGACTATCCCATAGCAAATCGGGGTTTTCAGCCGTTTTGTGGTGCAAAACAACAATTCTAGCCAGACAAGTCTAAAAGAAACTATTGCATGAAAATTCTGAAAAAAAACTATACACAACTTGAGCCTCGAGTTTCAGAGACAGTAATGCCGTACGGTAACACATTTGTTTCTAATGCAGGTGCTGCTAATCCTACAAAGTAATTGTTAACATAGACATTTATTTTAGCCAAAAAGTATGTCCCTCAGCAATGCATCGTTTTCAGTCAATTTGTGGTGCAAAACGATAATTCTAGCCAAAGGAGAGCCAAAAAGCAATTGCGTGAAAATTTTGAAATAGTCAATTAATTTAAAATTATCAAAAAGCTATGCGAATATTGAGCCTCGAGATTCAGAGGTAAATATGCCGTACGAAGGCCAATATCAATGAGCCGCTCGATCGGGAAGGGGGGGCGGGTATTTTTAATATTTGTTTGGATAGCGTTGTTAAATAAAGCTGGACTAATAGCCAAACCTTGTTTGACCCCTCTCTTTTCTAGAATACGATAGGTGAGATGGGTACCAAGACACACCTTAACATGAGAATTTTGATACTAGTGCCATAAACAAGAAGAAATGAAATGGTTGGCACCATTACGAAGGAGAGAAAGAATACCCTGAGAATGAAGGACAGAGTCAAAGGCCTTCGAAATATCGAAGGCACAGACAAACAGACTTTTCTAAGCCAAATGGTGTCAAACAATAATATTAAAGAAAATATAATGTACATTTTGAGCTCCAATGCCACTTCTGAACCGAAACTGATTTTCACCAAAATTGCAACGCCCATTAATAAGCGGGAAAAGGGCTTTTCAAGAAGTTTGCTAATAATCGTTCGTTATACGAGCTACAAAATGAAGGGTCTTTATTGTTTTTTTTTTCGAATGCAGGTTACAACACCTTCACAAAAAGCCTTGAGAACATATTAATGAAACACAATTGGCTGGAACGACAGGGGAAAGTGGTCAAAAACGTAAACCGTGCTATGCTTTAGATTCTCAGTCTGTAGCCCATCCAGATTGGGAGCTTTTCACGTTTGAATCAATTGAATTTGTGAGGCTATGGATGAAGGTGGAATGTTTACAAAGTTCTTACTATGGTCAATATTTGATGGGTAATTGTACAGAACATCTCGAAAAGGAGATTCAAGAGGTGGTAGGTCATCTGGAAAAATTGCCGAAAAATGAGCATGGAAATCAGAATTATTAATCTGTTCAGAATCAAAGGAGTAGGAACGAGTAAGTTTAGAAACTTATTTCCAAACAAGTTGAGGATTATTTCGGAAAGAATAATTCGCATGCTTAGCTCATGCGAATGCTACGCTCAGTTCAAAGGCTTTCTCTAATTTTAATCACAAAATCTTTTCGCACCGCTCAAACTGACGTATTAACAGCGTTAGCAGGATTTTTACCAATAGATTTGAGAACTAAAGAATTAATAATTATGCGCTATGCAAAAAAGGGTAGATCAGAATACTGGCCAGAACTTTCTACACCAGTCATCCCAATATCCAACAGGACAAAGTCAAACAGTGTATACACAGTTGAGATTATAAAAGTTTTTTTGGATGTTCAATCAGATTATAGCTCACCTCCCTTTCCCTTAGATACGCGTAAACTGAAAATTACTCTTTATGAAAAGTGGTATCAAGGTTTCACTAATAGAGTGAGTTCATGGCCAATACAATTCTTTCCATCAAAAGACCATTTAATAGCTGCTTCTGAAATGAATATTACACACCAGCTAACGCAAATTATAACAGGATGTTGTCGGTTAAATTATTTCTTAAATAAAATTGGAAAAGCTAGAAGCGGAGAGTGTATTTGTGGTGAAAGTGAAACTTGTAGCCACTTCCCGTTTACTTGTCCTGTTTATTTCTTACAACGTTTTGGTATGGAACTAGAATTTCCCATTTTGTCCTAGTTCAGTAATTTCTGATAAAGTATTAAGGAGATGTTTGAACAGATTTTTGTATACAACTAGAAGACTGGTTTGATGTTAATATTTGATATTTATACCTGATTGTTGCCTTTGATTGTAGCATTTATTAGTTTCATTTATTCTAGTTTTTTCTTTTCTTTCTTTGTAGTGTTAGTTTGTAGACATTTCGCAGTGAAATACTTGTAAAGGTTTAATGACTTAATAAAATTCATCATCATCATGCTTGTTGTTTTTTTCCATTCTCCGACAACCTTATGGAATGCACGTTTCGTAGATTTCTTAATTTCAGGTGCTACTCCAAAACGAGGCCTATCGCAATTCAACAATATATGATACCAGAAACGAGGCAGTAAAGTCGTACGGTGGCTCATTCGTTTCTAATGGGTGTACCTATATTGTTTTTAAGAAACTGTACTCATATTTAGCCTTGAGAAAAGGGATTAATATATACATTTAATTTAGTCAAAAGGATTGTGTCAGAATAATGCGGCGTTTTCAACCATTTTGTGGTGTAATTAAATAAAAAAAAAGAAGTTTTTTTAACTGAAAGTAAGGAGTGACATTAAAACTTAAAACGAACAGAAATTACTTCGTATATGAAAGAGGCTACCTCCTCATCAACGCCCCGCTCTTTACGCTAAAGTTTGACTCTGTCTCTCAATTATTCTTTTTAAAACAGTAAAAAACTTTAGCGTAAAGAGCGGGGCGTTGATGAGGAAGCAGCCTCTTTCATATACGAAGTAATTTCTGTTCGTTTGAAGTTTTAATGTCGCTCCTTACTTTCAGTTAAAAAAACTTGTTTTTTTTTATTTAATTTCTGAATGTTTTTGAATCAATGCATGTTTTGATTTTGGCTCTCCGCAGAGGAATAATTAAAACGAAATTTGCATTTTTTTTTGGCTAAATGGCTTTCTCATAATTTTGATCGAATGATTTTGAGAAAAAAAGAGCGGGAGAGGAAGCCTAGTTGCCCTCCGATTTTTCGGTCAATTAAAAAGGCAACTAGAACTTTTAATTTTTTACGAATATTTTTATTAGTAAAAGATTTACGTAACTTATAAATTAGCTTACGTAAAGAACTTTTGTATTCTCATATTTTTATTACATATATGAGGGGGTTCGCCCCCTTGTCAGATCCTCGCTCTTTACATTAAAGCTTAAATTTTGTCCCAATTCATTAAGAATGACCCCAGAATCACAAAAGCCGTAGAATAAATAGTTGAAAATACTAAAAATACTTTAACGTAAAGAGCGAGGTATTAGGAGGAGGTGAGCCCCTCAAATGGGTAATAATTTCTGTTTGTTTTAAGTTTTAATGCTGTTCCTTACTTCCAGCTGAAAGAACTTGTTCATATTTATTTTTTCATTGTGTTTTTAAATAATGCTAGTAAATCCTGCACTCCCTTCGTGGAGATTTTCTTCCCCCATGACAATTTATCGATGGAAAGTTCCCCCAGCATATCCCCCTCTTCTCAACCCCTCCCCCAACCAAAAAAATCCTCCTGAAAACGCCTGTACACTTCCCAATAACCATTACTATATGTAAGCATTGGTCAATGTTTGTAACTTGTTGCCCCTCCCATGGGGACTGTGGGGGAGTAAGTCGTCCCCAAAGACATAGTTATAAGGTTTTTCGACTACGCTGAATAAAATGGCCATCTCAGAATTTTGATCCGTTGACTTTGGTAAAATAATTAGCGTGGGAGGGGGCCTAAGTGCCCTCCAATTTTTTTGGTCAATTAACAAGGGCACTAGAACTTTTCATTTCCGTTAGAATGAGCCCTCTTGCAACATTCTAGGACAACTGGGTCGATACGATCACCCCTGGGAAAAAAAACAACAAAAAAACAAAAAAACAAATAAACACGCATCCGTGATCTGCCTTCTGGCAAAAAATACAAAATTCCACATTTTTGTAGATAGGAGCTTGAAACTTCTACAGTAGGGTTCTCTGATACACTGAATCTGATGGTGTGATTTTCGTTAAGATTCTATGACTTCTAGGGGGCGTTTCCCCCTATTTTCTAAAATAACGCAAATTTTCTCAGGCTCGGAACTTTTGATGGGTAAGACTAAACTTGATGAAACTTATATATTTAAAATCAGCATTAAAATGCGATTCTTTTGATGTAGGTATTGGTATCAAAATTCCATTTTTTAGAGTTTTGGTTACTATTGAGCCGGGTCGCTCCTTACTACAGTTCGTTACCACGAACTGTTTGAAACAGCAATTATAGCCCAAGGAATCCTAAATTATTTTTTTCTTTCTTATAGGAGCTTTGGAAAACTTGAACTAAAGCATAAATAAAACTTCACTTTTAATAATATCCCCCCTCTAGAATTGATTATTAGGGACAGCTAGCCACATATTGTCTCGATAGCGTGAATATGCATAGCCCTGGGTTAAATAAACGTGGCATTTTCATTATAAGCTCTAAAAATAGCTGTCAATATGGATTAAGTTTACTCCTTGTATCTCCTACTCTGGAATTACTTGATAGGTACCCCACCGTTCTTTAATTCCACGGTTCTTTTTGCTTTTTTCACTTTTGCTTTTGCTTTTTTGCTTTTGTTTTTTCCGTTGTTGAGTTTTAGCTGTTTTAATTTCTGTGTTTTAATAATGCTTTAAATTTTTTTTTTTATTAATTAAGTCTTATGGACGATAAATTTTCTACCTTTCAAGTTGAGAAAAATCCAGCCAACCATTTTTCTGAGTTTTTTTTCTAACAGTGCCTGAAGGTACTCCAAAAGACTCGGTAATTTTTAAACAATGTGGTATCTCAGCAAGATAACAATCGAGAGCATTAGCCTTTGAAAAAATTAAATAAAAAAAAACAAGTTTTTTTAACTGAAAGTAAGGAGTGACATTAAAACTTAAAACGAACAGAAATTACTTCGTATATGAAAGAGGCTGCTTCCTCATCAACGCCCCGCTCTTTACGCTAAAGTTTTTTACTGTTTTAAAAAGAAGAATTGAGAGAAAGAGTCAAACTTTAGCGTAAACTTTAGCGTTTAGCGTACACTTCCCAATAACCATTACTATATGTGAGCATTGGTCAAAGTTTGTAACTTGTTGCCCCTCCCATGGGGACTGTGGGGGAGTAAGTCGTCCCCAAAGATAAAGTTATAAGGTTTTTGGACTACGCTGAATAAAATGGCTATCTCAGAATTTTGATCCGTTGACTTTGGTAAAATAATTAGCGTGGGAAGGGGCCTATGTGCCCTCCAATTTTTTTGGTCACTTAAAAAGGGCACTAGAACTTTTCATTTCCATTAGAATGACTCCTCTTGCAACATTCTAGGACAACTGGGTCGATACGATCACCCCTGAAAAAAAAAAAAAAAAAACAAATACGCATCCGTGATCTGCCTTCTGGCAAAAAATACAAAATTCCACATTTTTGTAGATAGGAGCTTGAAACTTCTACAGTAGGTTCTCTGATACGCTGAATATGATGGTGTGATTTTTGTTAAGATTCTATGACTTCTAGGGGGCGTTTCCCCCTATTTTCTAAAATAACGCAAATTTTCTCAGGCTCGTAACTTTAGATGGGTAAGATTAAACTTGATGAAACTTATATATTTAAAATCGGCATTAAAATGCGACTCTTTTGATGTAGGCATTCGTATCAAAATTCCATTTTTTAGAGTTTTGGTTACTATTGAGCCGGGTCGCTCCTTACTACAGTTCGTTACCACGAACTGTTTGATTTCAATAGGTGACTCGTAAATAACTTATCCATTGCAGCAAATCAACACATGTCCGTGAAACATAGTCCAAAATAGTTCAAAATTATATATAGTGTAAGACAAACTCAATCAACAATATTCACAATCAGCCAGTAAATATAAAAATTATCGTAATTATAAATGAATGTCTTGAATCTATATCAATTTGACCCGTAGCAAAATATTATGAAACTAGACCTCCGTTGCCTGTGCAACGGGAAGTGTTGCAGCAACTATGCCCTGTTCCTTAGGGCACAGTTGCGGAGCAACACGTGCATTTGTGCCCTATGGGACACAGTTGCAGAGCAACAGTCTCCATTATGTCCTTCAGAGGACATTTTTCTAATGCGGCTTCGATTGTTATCTTGAAGCATCTTTGATATGGTTTTATTTCGAGCTCCTACTTAACTGAGTTTGGTAAAATGTTTAGCTGGTCCAGAAATAAACGAGAAACATCAATAAAAGTTCTATATGTGTTCATAATTATTTTATCTCTAAAACGTTTACTTCCGAAACTAGGGCCATCTTAACTTAACGCCAATTCGAAGTATTATGTTTCGAGACGCACATTTCGGGAATTATTTCCGGGAAATCTGAAAGAGACACGGAAATAACGCCTTATAGTTTTCTGCTTAACTTTTGATGGTCTAAGCTAGGAAAATATAAAACGAACCAAATTCACCAAAAAATTTAAATTGCCCCGAGGGCATGACAAAACTTCCAAATAGAAAAACCCACAGAAGGAATTTTATTTCGGAGAAACTATTGTAAGCTCCAGTTGTTAGGAGATCGAGACCTGTCGAACCGCGTTGGAAAAAAAATTCTAGCTGGTCCAGAACAGAAGTTACCTCTAGAACGTCGAAACTTCGGAAATTATTTTTTAGAGAACGAAGCAACTTGGTATATAGAACACTTCACTTCTTCTTGCATACTTTCCATAGCACTACTCGATAAAAATATAAGAAACATCAAAATCAAAAATTTGAGAAAATTCCAAAAAAAATCGGAACGAGATGGACTTTTCCGGAATTATTTCCGGGAAATCTGTAAGAGCTACGGAATTTTGTGCTCCGGTTCTCGAAGAGACAAATGAAAGTTCTAAATGAGTTCAGCATAACTGTATTTCTAACAAGTTTATTTCCGAAGCTAGGGTCGTCTTAACTTGACGCCAAACATCGAACGCAGAGTTTCTAAGAAAAAAACGGTTTTTTTTATGGAAAACTGTTAGAAATTTTAGGAACTTCTCTGGACTTTTTTACTCTGTTTCACGTTTCCCTTCCCTCTGAAAAATCTCAAATTTTTAACTCTTACCACTTCGGAGCTACAGGTCGCTGATCACGGTGAAAAAAAAAAAAAAAAAAAAAAACTACGAAAGCAGTAGTGTTGCTCCGCAACACAATAACGGGCTGAATTAGCTATAGTAACTGAATTAGCTACAGTAACTAATATAGTTTCTAGTCTACTGAATGGTTGTTACTGATCCGCTTGATTTATCTGTTTCTCCCTTAGAACAGTTTTAATAATACTTAACTATAGGAATTTAAAAAAAATTAAACCTTATTCTACTCTATACGATTTGCGATCCCCTACTCTATCCGAGGTGCGATCCAAATTCTTATGTGACTTTGGTTGACCATTATTGGAAAAATAAACTGCTTTCCAACGTGTTTCTTAAGTTATAAGAAAGTGAAGCATCGTGATGGAAAAAACAAAGATTCGAAAAGAAACAATAGACAAAAATACAAAAAATACACATTTCTAGTTTGGATGAAATAAATCTGTTTCGGTATTCACTTGTATTCGAAAATGCTAATATAAGTGTCAATATTTGGAGCAAATTAAGCTAATGAATCTATCAAATAGATTCATTAAGGAACAGACCAATTTTAGACGTAATTTAAAAGATTAACTATGACATTTTTTTTTCGAAAAGCTTGGAACATTATTAATGTCTTTTGCAGTACATAAATTATATATTTTTATAGTTATATACAATAAATGCTGATGGTTCAGTAGATGCAATTCTGAATTTTTAAATGTACAGTTGCTAAAATTTGCTGAAGAAACAGGTATTTCGATTATTGTTTTATTCTTTTAAATCTCTTTTAAGTTTTATTAAAAAAGAGTTAAGCGATTAAAAAAAAACATATATTTGCATATATTTCTAGGCCTAACTAATTTCTCTGTCAGCCAAAATTACACGTAAGTTAAATCACGACCACACAAGTTCATAAAGGCATGTAATAGAAAATGGCTCTGCGCTTGGGGCTTCTCAGGGTCCTTACTGGCTGAAGGCTAAAGAGTTTAAAAAAAGTTTAGTTTTGTGTATTTTTGTAGGTTGGTTCATCTACAGCTAAACTACAAGATGCTCGAAGAACTACTGGAGAATATAACCAATCATCTTCACTTAGGATTTCATCAAATGATCATCACTCTCTGTTCCAAATTCAAAATGGCCAATTAAACGTAGTTGAAAATGGAGAAACAATTTCCGTAGACAATGCTTCCACAACTAGCAGAGAAGGTAAGATTATTTAACCGCATCATTAGCTTCGCATCTTAGATTCCTGGTCTTATGTCGGATGTATTTATTTTTCTTGCTTTTCATGAATTTCAGTTTAGGCAGTTTGAGTGGCAGCTTAATACCTTATGAAAGCAAAATGTGTAGATATTAATTTTTGGGTTCTTATTTTCACCATCCTTGTCCTGGTGCTAGGCGTTTCCCATCGAAAAATACCTCGGATAATTCCCCGTTGGTATATTTGCCCTAGATTATTTTGGATGTTCATTAGAAGGGAAATTGAAAGTCCTACTCACTTGTTTAAGTCAGAGGTAATGATATTGTTCGGAATGAGGCAGACTCTGTTTGCTGACCACGTGCTTCTGGATATGGGGTCTCTCCCCCATATCATGAGGTTGCAGGACGGCCGCAACCTCATGTGGCGGGTGGAGCCCACCCCGGGAATCTCAGTACCTGGGTTTAACCTAGCTCTAATCAGATTCCGCTCCTAGGGTCGGTTGGGCTAGCGACCCTCCATCCGAAAATTAAGTGCTACAAAAAGTGACAGTATAGCCTCGGACCCAGATTCTCTTTTAAAGACTGACAGATTAAACCTTATGGACCGAAGGGGGCTAAGAACAGCCACCTGGAATGTCTTGACTCTGAATGCACCTGCGTCAAAGAACCTACTCTCTGAGGAACTTCACAAGAATAAAGTGTCAATTGCAGGTCTTACAGAAACCCGTCTTACCGGAAGCGGAGAAGATCGAATAGGTAACAGTGACTTATTGCTCTGGTCTAGAGGAAGCACGAGAAGGAATGGCATTGGCCTTGCACTAAATAGCCTTACAAGAAAGGTCTTACTTTTACACGATGCTATATTTGACAGATTAATGAAGGCCCGCTTTGGACACAAGCATGGCAAGATGACTGTCATCGTATGCTATGCCCCGACCAACGATTCTGATGATGTAACTAAGAAGGATTTCTACTCTGCTCTGTCCAGATTCCTTGTGACAGTGCCCCCCATGATACAACTTTTCTCTTTGGTGACATGCACAATGATATGGGTGTATGGCGTGGCACAGTTGGTCCTGTATCCCCGACCCACTTAACGACAATGGGCTCCGCCTACTTGAACTGTGCCGATCTCACGATCTTTGCATTGTAAACACCTACTTCCAACGCAAAACTATTCATCAGTACACGTGGTATAGTAACGACGGTCGTACAAAGAAGATGATTGACTACGTAATTATTTCCAAACACAGGAGATCATTGGTGAAGAACTGCAGAAGTTACATATCAGCAGAGCTTGGAAACGGAGACCACAGGCTCGTGTGTACCGATCTTCGGCTTCGCCTCCATGCACAAGGATCGGAAAGAAAACTCGTCGCTGCAAATATTGGGAAATTAAAGGAACCAGATACTCGCCGGAAGTACAGTATCGAGATATTGAATCGCTTCGAGGCCCTTGGCTCACTTAATAGCAGCGAAGATCTCTGGAAGTATTTTAAATCGCAGACCAGCGAAGCATTACAACTAGTGCTTGGCAAGAGGAGTTACCCAAAGAAATCGTGGCTAACTAATGAAGCACTGCAAGTCATAGATCAAAGACGGAAGGCGAGACTTCTCGGGGACATGACCACATATTGAAGGCTCAATATAGTGCGGAACAGACTCATTCACTGGGATAAAACCCAATTTGTTGCAAGGAAAGCCGATAAAAATAAACTAGCTGCAAAAAAGAAAGACTTGGGCAGTGTATTCAAGTATCTCTGAGATCTCACTGAAAATAAAACTCCTACCTTGGGTTCCGTCCTATCTAGGGATGCTGCACTTCTTTCTGATGAAGTTTCTTGTCTTGAGCGGTGGAAGAACCACTTCTGTTCGCTCCTCAGCAATACTAGTCCGTCTGCGCCTCCTAATGATAGTCCCTGCCAACCTATCAGTCAAAAACCTGGAACAGATGCTCCTCCAGATGAGCCTTTCAGCCCCTCAGAAATTGGACATGCAGTAAAAAGGCTCAAGAGTAATAAAGCTGCTGGTATCTGCGGCTTAAGCTCAGAGCTGCTAAAATATGATGGTCCTGCAATGCTCCTGTTTCTCCACACCCTGTTCTTTACAATCTGGCAAATGGAGATAATTCCCGAGGATTGGCGGAAGGGTGTCATCATCCCCTTATAGAAGAGAAAAGGCTCAAGAAGTGACTGCTCCAATTACCTGGGAATAACCCTACTGTCAGTCCCTGGCAAACTGTTTTCAATGGTCCTGCTGGATCGATGTCGGAATATCATTCAAAAATCCGGCGACCAGAGCAAGCTGGTTTTATGTCGGATCGTTCAACCGTCGAGCAGATTTTCACGATTCGACAAATAGTAGAGAAGACCACAGAGTTCCGAAAGACAGGATTTATTGCCTATGTTGACTTCCGTGCTGCATTTGACTCAGTCGATCGAAAAGCTCTTTGGCGGATTCTTGAGTTGACTGGCCTACCCTAGAAATATTGCAGACTTCTCAAGGTGCTGCACCATGGGAAGGAGAGCTGTATACAAGTAAATGGTCGGCGCAGCCCGTTCTTTCAAATCACAAACAGGGGTGGACCAAGGATATGCAGTGATTCCAGAGCTCTTCAACGTCATCGTAGTTTACATTATTGGCAAAAACCACTTCACGTCTCAGCTTTGGGTTCAAATTCGGAGATCATGTCATCACAGATTTTGATTTTGCCGATGACTTAGACATTCTGGCGGACTCCATGGAGCAGCTGCTGGAAGCGCTTCGAATTCTACGAGAAGAGGCTGCCGAAATAGGACTGCATATAAATTGGAACAAAACTAAAATTATGGCCATGGGCCCGTGTGCTCCTACTGTTAACTCTCCAGTTAGCCTTGACAGCACCACTGGCATCGAGGTTGTTCAAGACTTCACCTACCTGGGCTTTCTTATTTCTGCAAATGGCTCGCTTCTCCCCATGCTTCAGTAGTGATTATCCAAAGGGTCTTCTGTCATGGGCAGACTGAATCGTCACCTCTGGCGAAAACCAAACATCAGTCGTACAACGAAACTGCGGATCTTCAACGCTCTAGTTGGCTCTGTGATGCTTTCCGGAGCTGAGACATGGCAAGCATCAGCTGCAATCCTCAAGAAAATAGACGTATTTCATGCGAAGAGCCTGAGGAGTATTGAGGGCCTACGATGGTCCGACTTCTTCAGCAATGAGAAGCTTCTGCAGCTCACAAATCAGTCTTGGTTTTCGACTCAAGCAGCCGAGCAAACCTTACGATTGTTCGGGCATCTGCTTCGAATGTCACCACATCTACCCACAAAAATGATCTACGACTTCGACCCTATCAAAGTCAGTTGGAAGTGACCTCGCGACCGACCCAAGAAACGTTGGTCCGACAGCCTGTCCGCGTTCTTGACAATGGCAAACATCAGATAGGGCGAAGAGCAAATACTCGCCATGGAACGAAGTGGATGGAGGAGGCAGACATCACTCTCTACGCCGAGCAGTGCCTGGCAGGAGACTTAAGCCACGTCAAGTCAATGGATATTGTGTTGCCTATCTTAAGTAGCCATAAGGCTTCTATTATCTATTTATTTATTTTTTTGGAGGTAAATATATGGAAGGGGTGGTCGCATAAACTTTGGAGGTGGCTTATTCGATTACAAATTAAAAGTTAAGATGACCCTTTTAAGAGCAAAAAGTGAGGGGATGGCAACAACCCCCTCCTATTTTTCCCCAACTGCACCTGGTCAAAATTTTTAGACAGCCATTTTGTTCAAAATACTCAAAAGGTCAAATAACCATGTCTCAAGGTATGTAAATAACGCATTTTATCCATTTTTATATGCAGGATTTATCACTAGAAGAAGAGAAAAGTTTTGATTCTGTGGCTTCTAAAAAGGCATAGGGTATTAAGGTGAAACTTTAGAGAATTTTGAGGGATATCTTAAAGTAAATCAAAAGGCACTATATGCATCCAGTTTATCAAAATGGTGTATCTGCAAGATCTTAGCAACGGCTAAGCGTATTAAGCTGGAACTTTAAAATCATCTTGAGAGGGAAGTTAAAAGAGGAACAGAAGGCAGCCACATCCCCTACTCTTACCTTTTTAGAGGCTCCCCCTTATAATTGCAAAATCTTAAAAAGCCGTTTTATTTAAAAGGGCTCCAAGGTCTAATAGCTATTCCTCCAGGGATAATATGCCCCCAGAGCCCTGAGGAAGGATTTTATAATATGGAATTCTTAACATATAGGTAACTCGATAAGATCATCCGTAGTGAAAATAGAAAATAAAACACCTTTTATGATCTGTAAATAGCGAAGAAGACTACACTGTCTTTCCATCATAAAAACAGCAAACCTGAAATAGTTTTAATTTTTTAATTTCAGTTTTGAAGATCTAATTTTATTGTAACTTTTCTTTCATTTTATAAACGCAGTTTGCTTAGGATGGCTCTTGGAAATAGAGCCAAAATACTTTTAAGGTCTGAACAAATTCCTTGTCTTAGGTAAATTTCTTGTTGCTTTTCTTGTCGTTTTTTTTTATCTATGATCATTCTTTGGCAAAAAATTCACAGTTCAAAATATTTGTAGACCAGAGATTCAAAGATCTACAACAGGGCTCTCTAATTATTTTGTAGCTAGAGAGAGAGCAAGATACCTCAAGGGGTGCATTTTACTGCCAAAACAACCTAACTCTTATTGAATCTTCAGAAACATACAGAATTAGTTTTATAGAATTGCACACAATTAGGATTATATTATGGATACTTTTTCAACATAAACAAGACTTAGCAGCTTCATTACTCATCATGAGCCCCACTCTCTGTCTATGAACCCCATCATTCCCGCCTGAGTAAATGAATTCGATATTATCATGTTTCTTGCCCCTGGGGTATGAATTCCTGGACAAATTTAGCTCAAGACATCTGATTTCGTCAGTCAAAATGTCAACACGATTATTGTATCTTAACGTTTTAATGTTCATAATTTCAGTTTTATATTACTTAAATGATTTAAATTGCTATATTACTACTACTACTATTGCTACTAAGAAGTCACCTTAGCAACAATCCGCCTGAGGCCAACACAGTTACGCAATCTCCTGTTCCATCTCAGTCTATTCAAAGCTTCCCTCTTTGCACCCTCCCAGGAAGTTCCAATTTCCTTTAAATCTTTGCTTATGACATCCCCCCACCCCAGACGTGGACGACCCACTTTTTGTTTAGCCCTAGACGGTTGGCCTAAAAAGGGCAATCTTCAGCAATCTGTCATACTTCATCCACAGAATGTACCCTAGCCATCTCTCAACCTCTCTTTTTTTATAGTCCTAGAAAGCTGGATTGAACCACATGTTTCGTACAGCCTACTGTTTAAAATACAGACCCAGAACAATCCGTAGGCAATTTCTTTGGACAACATCTAGCAAATCTTCATCCGCTTTTCAAAGTGCCCATTCTTCAGAGCCATATTTGATCACTGTCATCACTGTGCCTTCCCATGTTTTAATCTTGGTTTGCAGACTTATCTTCCTATTCTTCCTAACTTCTTTTAACTCTGAAAAAGGCTCTGAAGCCTTTCTGTTCCACTTTTAACATCTTCAACGCTCCCAGCGTTTTTGCTAATAAAGCTACTAATGTAAGTGCAGCTGCCCAGCTGGTCAATCTTTTTGTTACCAACGTCGCCTTTTCGTTTTCACTTATTCCTAGCCACCTATTCTAGCACCCGGAACTCGCAAAACCTTTATAAATTCATTCATTTTTCTCACACTTTAATCTAGGATGATTAAATCATCAGCAAAATCTAAGTGCAGGAGAATTTTTCCTACCCATTGGGTTCTGTTGTCTCAGTTTGCCTTTCCTGTGCTCCTTCAGACAAAGTCCATCAATGTGATTCATATAAAGGGGGATAAAATACAACCCTGATTAACTCTTGATTTAATTTAAACCAGCTGCTAAACCTCATTTCCTACCTTAACCACAGCAGTGTTAGTCTCATACAGAGCACTAATCACTTTAGTGTATTTCTCTTGTATACCATACAAGGATAAGGCCTTTGCCCTATCCTTCTATCAAAGGATAGAATATCCTATCAAATTCTTTTTATAGACCTCTTGTATCAAAGGAATCGAACGGTTGCTCATAGTCTGTAAAACTGAGAACCAAAGGGGTTTGACAGCTAAGGCTCTTCTCAATTATTAACCAATGAGTGAAAATTAGGTTAACACATCCCCTACCTTTTCTAAAGCCACACTGTTCTTCTATTAAAACATTACCTACAGCATCTCTCAGTCTAAGAAGTATCATTTTACTAAGTAATTTGCTACCTACGGAGACCAGACTAATGCCTTGATAATTACGACCCTCACTCTTATCAGTGGTTTAATTAAGGTTTTCCTAACGTTAGGTACTTCCCCTTTTTCAAAAATCATATTCATAATCTTCAGTAATTTATTTCTACCCTAAAAGCCACCATATTTAAGAAACTCATTCACCACACTATTAGAACCTGGAGCCTTTTTATTTCTTAATCCTTATAGTACTGTCGCTAAATCTTCCTCAAAAAACAAATCTTCCTTTACATCCAAGGCAGCAAAAACTTTTTATTTTTCCTTTATATCTTTGCCTGCTACTGTATCTCGGTTTAGCATATTCTCAAAATGTTCCGCCAATTTCTTTAACTCTTTCCATATTACTAATTATGGCCCCGTTCCAATCTTTAACTAGGACAAGTCCGGATTGACAACTCCCTTTCAATTTATTAACATTTATGTACAATATTTTACTATTATGCCGTCTAGCTGCATCTTCTAGATCCTCGGTAATTTTATCCTTGGCCTCTACTTCACACCTCTTTAGTTCATAATTTAATGCTTTCTGCACTTTCTTTACATTCCTTTTATTTTCATATGATCTACCACTCAGATAATTCTTATACAAGTCCCTTCTCCTCTCTATTAAACGTAAAGCTTTTTCAGTAATATTCCTAGCTGCAGTCTTAACTTTCTCCCAAATTTTAAACCCTCAAGTTTTGTATTCAACTGTTCCTGGAAAGTTTCTGTCAAATTCTCATCCCGGAGTCTACCAACATCATAAATTCCCGGTAGATAGTTACCCTTTCGTAATTTCAGCTTTAAACTAACCTTAGACGCTACTAGGTAATGGTCTTAAAGGAGTATCTTGTCAAGATTTTAGTATCTTGTATTGATCCTGCCAGTCTTTGGTTTACTATTGCATAATCAGTAAGGTTTGGTTAACACCGTATTGGTTATATCTAAATTTTTATAACTGCAAAATTGCAAGTCTGTAGCCAGTACTGTTTTCTTTTCCTACACCAAATTTACCTAGGCTAGGATACCATCTATATCTATTTCTACCGACCTGGGCATTAAAATCATCTAGCAAAAACACCACTACCTGTGATTCTGCCTATTTGCTCCTGTAACTGTACGTAAAATTCAACTGAGTCAATAGTATATCTGTCAGTTGGTTCAACAGGAGCATACAATTTATATTCTATTGTTAATACCTCCCCAGCCTAAACAGGACTTATGAGTTTCCTTACTCATCGTGAGACCTAATCCCTGTCCGTGTACCCCATGGTTTTCAGCACTTGGTGATACCCTTCTACTAACAAAAGTCGAATTCTTGCAAATACAGTCCCCAGCCTATCACCTCCAACTCATTATATATTCATGCCTACAAATATTATGCTACTACGGGGAGGCAACCCATTGTAGATAAATTAGCTAAGAAGAGGTCTTTCAGCTCGAAAACACCCGTCAAAATAGACCAATCCCATAAGAATCATCCATTCATCAGAATTTCGTGTGAATTTTGTGTCGTTTCCTAGGCTATAATTTCCTCGAGGGGCACCACTCTTCAAGTGGGAATAGGGTTGACCGGAAGGTCCCCAGTCTTGCAGGTACCCCAAAAGGGTTGAGGCATCTCTTTGGATTGGCCTTTGTCCATAGATATGGATATTACACCCTGCCGCAATTGTCATCCTATAGATGATTCTCCCACAATGGTTTTTTTGCACCACCACGCAATTTAACCCATTATTATGGTGTAAATTGTTATGGTCTCAGGAAAAGCAATGAATCTTACCAGTGCAGGTCAAGAACTAAACATCTTCTCAAGTCTAAACGAAGCGCTTAAGCCAGCTTAAAACTGGACAGCAAGAAATCCCTAGGACCTCCATTGTAATGGAGTCTTTGTGCAATCCTTGGCTCATCTTGATTTCTACATGGTTTTCCCAAACTGACGACGCTCTTCTATCAGCATGAATCGACCCTTGCACAAGCGATCCCAAGCCTATTACCTCTGACTCATTACATATTAAATGAATAAAAAAGTCTTTTTCTACTGAAAATAAGAAGCGACGATAAAACTTAAAACGAACAGAAATTATTCCTTATATGAAACGGGCTGTCCCCTCATCAACGCCCCGCTCTTTACAATAAAGTTTGACTCTTTCTCACAACTCTACTTTTTAAAACAATAAAATCTTTATGGTAAACAGCGGGATGTTGACGAGGGGATAGCCCCTTACATACACAGAATCATTTCTATCCGTTTTAAGTTTTAATGCTGCTCCCTACTTTCAGTAAAAAAAAAAACTTGTTTTATTATTTAATTTGTGAATGTTTTTGAATTAATGCAGGTTTTGATTTTGGCTCAATGTACATGAATAATTAAAACAAAATTTGCATATTAATTTTACTTTTTTTTTGGCTAAATGGTTCTCTCAAAGTTCTGAACGGACAATTTTTAGAAAAAGGGGCGGGGAGGGGTCCTATTTGCCCTTCAAATCCTTTGTTACTTAAAAAGGCCACTAGAACTTTTAATTTTATTTACGAAAGTTTTTATTAGTAATAAATATACATAACTTACAAATTAACCTACGTAACGAAGCGCTATATTCGTATATTTTTATTACATTTATGAGGGGGTTCACCCCCTTGTCAATGCCTCGCTCTTTGCACTAAAGATCGAATTTTGTTCCAATTCTTTAAGAATTACCCCAGAATCACAAAGGCCGTTTAATTAGAATTAACAGCTCTTTTGAAATTACTAAAAATACTTTAGCATAAAGAGCGAAGTACTGACGAGGGGACGAACTCCCTCATATATACTCCCTCATGTGTGTAATAATTTCTGTTCGTTTTAATTTTTAATATTGCTCCTTACCTCGGGTTGAAAAATCTGGTTTTTATATTTAATTTCTGATTGTTTTTTCTTAAATAACGCCGAAAAATGCAGCGCCCCCGTCAAGAAAATTCCCTTCCCCCGTGATGAATTCCTGCATGGGAAGATCCTCTCACGTAACCCTGGCCCCCCTACCACCAGAAAAAATTCCCCCTGAAAACGCCAGAATATTTTCAAATAACCAATACTATATGTAAACAATGGGCAAAGTTCATAATTGTATGAACTTTGGGGATTGTGGGGAATTGTTTGGCCCTTCCTCTGGGGATTGTTTGGGATTAGGTCGTCCTCAAAGACATAGTTGTTATATTTTTTGACTATGTGGAACAAAATGGCTATCTCAAATTATGATCCGGTGACTCTGGGAAAAAATGAACGTCGGAGGGGGCCTAGTTGCCCTCCAATTTTTTCGGTCAGTTAAAAAAGGCACTAGAACGTTTAATTTTCGTTAAAATGAGCCCTCTTGCGACATTCTAGGACCACAGGGTCGATACGATTACCCCTGGGAAAAAAACAGAAGAAACAAATAAACACGCATCCATGATCTTTCTTCTGGCAAAAAATACAAAATTCCATGTTTCTGCAGATAGGAGCTAGAAACTTCTACTGAAGGAATCTATGATACGCTCAATCTGATGGTGTGATTTTCATCAAGATTCTATGACTTTTAGGGGGGTATTTCCCCATGTTTTCGAAAAGAAAGCGAATTCTCTTAGCCTTGTAACTTTTGATGGGTAGAATTAAACTTGATGAAACTTACATATTTAAAATTAGCATAAAAATCCAATTCTTTTGATTTATAGGCCTATATTGGTATCCAAATTTCGTTTTTTAGAGTTTTGGTTACCATAGAGCCGGGTCGCTCCTTACTACAGTTTGTTACCCCGAACTGTTTTATTAATGCACACAAATATTTTCCTACAATGTGGAATCAGCCCATAATAGGTAGTTTAGCTAGGAAGAGGTTTTTCAACTCAAAAAAAGTTCACCAAATCTGTATCCAGTGCATTGCTGTGTAGTTTGCTGTATTATCATTTCCTCGAGGGGTGCCACTCCTCAGATCACAATTGAATAAATAGAAGATAGAAACACAGAGAAAAAGTGAAGAAAAGGAGAAAATGGTTACTTTAAAATTGTTGATTTTAGAAGTTATTTAATGAGAAAAAAATAGAAAATCATCATGGGATTAATTCTTATTTACTTTTCATTGTAGTGGATTGTGGATTGACCTGAAAGATTGTGGGAGTTTCCCTGTTAACTGATAATCTATTTCAGAGCTCACGTCAAAACAATGGATGATATTGATTGGGGTTCTGATGTTTGCTACCGCCACTGGTGTTGGTGTTGCAGTGCCTCTAGCCTTGAAATCCGGTGCATCGATTGAAGAGAGGCTGGCTGTTGCGAAAAGGATACTGAGCACATCTCCTTTAATTGATGGGTAATGGTCTCAAAATATTTTACTCTGCCGACTATGATAGTCTACGCGCTAGTGAAAACTAAGCAAATAGTGATGTTCTTTCATATTGTATTTTTACCAGCTCCTGTTTTTAGATTTGATAAAGAAAAAACAATTTTTCTCAACTGGAAGTAAGAAGCAGTATTAAAACTAAAAATGAACAGATATTATTACGTACATAAAGGGGTTGCCTCCTCCTCAACACCTCGCTCTCATGCTAAAGTTTTTTAGTACTTTGAAAAAAGCTTCTCATTGTTCTAATTAAACGACCCTTGCGCTTCAGGAGTCATCCTTAGAAAATGGAAGAGAATTCAAACTTATAAACTTAAACATATATTAGGTACATACGTAATAATTTTTGTTCGTTTTAAGCTGTAATTTTGCTCCTTACTTTCAGTTGAATTTTTTTTTATTTTTGATTTTTTTTTTAAATAATACCAAGAAATCTGGCCCAAAATCCATGGAGAAATAGCCTCCCCTCAGAAAAATCTTCTAGACAATTCAATCTCAACGAAAATTCACCCAGGATAGTTACCCTTAACGACTCCAATCGCAAAATCAAGACGCAAAAGAGAAAGCAAGACATATAGAAAATTCTCACAAGGTTCCCCAGTACAAAATTCCCCTTATAAGTTCATCCCCTGGAAACTTCCCTCCCCATGGAAATTTTCCTTCGAGGAAAAGCCCTCAGAAGAAAATTCACCCCCCTCGAAATGTATTCGTACTTCCCAATAACAAATAATATGCGTAAACAACAGGCAAGTTTTACAACTCGAAGACCTTTCCCCTGGGACTGGGGGGGGGGGGTCTTGTTATGTCCCAAGACATAATTATTGGGCCTTCCAACTATGATGAACAAAATGGCTATCTCAAAATTTTGATCGCACAATTTTGGGGAAAAGAAGCGGGGAGGAGGCCTAGTTACCCTCCATTCTTTTTTGTCACCTAAAAAGGGCACTAGAACGTTTAATTTACATTCAGATGATCCCTCTTACGATATGCTAGAAGGACTGGATTTATAACCTGGAAAAAATAAAAAATAAAAATGCATTCATGATATCTCTTCTGGCAAAGAAAAAATACAAAATTCCACATTTTTCAAATTGGAGCTTGAAACCTCTATAGTAAGTTTTCTGATACACTGAACCTGATGGTGTAATTTTCATCAAGACTATCACTTTCAGGTTTTTTTTCCTTTTTTGAAAATAAGAGAAGTTATCTCAGGCTCGTAGCCGTTAAAAGGTAAGGATAGACTTATTAAAACTTATATATTTGAAATCAGCATAATAAGCCAATCCTTCTGGTATTCTATTGATTCCGAAATTTGTTTTTAAGAGTTCCCTTACTATTGAGCTTCTTCTTACTTACAGGGTCTCTCCTTACTTACAGTTCTTTACCACAAACTGTTTGAAACGGGTATTTGATCAGAGGACACTTAAACACACTTTGTGCCCTTGGATGCCCACATGGCGTTGGATTGAAATTTTAAGATAATTAATTAAATCAGAATCACCAAAAAACCAATATGTCTCTGGGGGCAACATAATGCATGCAGCCACAGGAGTGAGGATGCTAAGTTATGCGAACAGTCTTTTCCACAACAAAGGCTTCATAAATGCGTTTTTGTAGAAAGGTGGATATATCACGCCTTTTGAATGCGGAATGATGCAAGAATCATCTGCAAATATAATCGGAGGAAAAGAAGTCAAACTATGGGACTGAACTTCAGTCAGGCTCTGGTGCCGGGACTCAAACTTGACACACATAAACGTCCTAAGCTGCTTTAAGCTTCTGTTTACTTTGTGTGTCATATATTGAATGCTTCTAAATTATTAAAGGATAATAATTAGAAATAACTTGTGCTATCCCTACTACTAATGTTTCCACCACTGCTCCCAATAGAACTTCTCTCAACATGAACACCCCATCCTCACGACTACAATTGTTGCCCTTAGTACAATTACTAATACTACTACTATCAAGATTAGTGCCTGAATGAAAATTACTGGTACTACTATTTGTACTGTGTGTGTCATATAGGGAATGCTTCTAAATTATTAAAGGATAATAATTAGAAATAACTTGTGCTATCCCTACTACTAATGTTTCCACCACTGCTCCCAATAGAACTTCTCTCAACATGAACACCCCATCCTCACGACTACAATTGTTGCCCTTAGTACAATTACTAATACTACTACTATCAAGATTAGTGCCTGAATGAAAATTACTGGTACTACTATTTGTACTGTGTGTGTCATATAGGGAATGCTTCTAAATTATTAAAGGATAATAATTAGAAATAACTTGTGCTATCCCTACTACTAATGTTTCCACCACTGCTCCCAATAGAACTTCTCTCAACATGAACACCCCATCCTCACGACTACCAAGATTAGTGCCTGAATGAAAATTACTGGTACTACTATGTATATCTTTGTTACTCCTACCACGCTTACTCCTGTTACTAAAGAACAGAGCAAGTTTTTCCTGATGAAAGTAAAAAGCTGATTGATTTAAGGTAGCTCAATTGCATTCGAGCTATACTCTTCAGCCTTGAGTTACCTAATATTTTGTATATATTGTTATAATAAAAGAACCTTGAAACTTCAAACAAACAAGAATTATTTTTTCTTAGTCTCTTCAACACATTGCTACAAAATTAATGCAAATAAAGTAACCCTGCATTCTCAGGACAATTCAAAACTACTACTTCACTTAAAAACGAAAAAAAACTCATCCATAAGAAGAAAAAATGTTGTTCCATACCCAAACTTCATTAAGCATTCTATATTTGCGATAGATTAATTTGTAAGGCTAATCAGTCTTTTCTCATCAGCCATGATGCAAAGCCAGCTAAAATATGTTATATATTAAAAATTTACACCAAATTAAAGAAAAAAAGATTTAAGTAGACGGAGCGTCATCAAGTAGCCTATGATTACACTTTAGTAATACTTTGCATTTTAATAAGTCACTAAAATGTCTAGTAAGATGAAGTGGACAAGAAGTGATAAATGATAAGCTGAACTTTAGAAATTTCTTTTTGTGTGCTTTGAATAGGATGGATAGAGGATGAGCCTGCACAGCTGTGATGGCCTTGCTGCTTCGAGACGGCTTTCTTCTGCAGTGAGTCGTTAGTAGTAATAGTGGTAGTAGTAAAAAGAGTTTCGAGTTAAGGTAAGAATTCGATGAATATTAACGGAAATATTAAATAAGGAACGTTATAACCAAAATAGCTTCACTTTGAATTTGTTTAAAAAAAGTTCTAGAAATGAATTCAAAACCAAATTGTAGGCCACTTTTTTGTAGGCTATTGTATTCACTTCACAGAGTTTATGATTAACTAGGAGAATTTAAGCTTTAGAAAAAACAGTGGAAAATGTATCATTTTTTCAATGTGGATATTTTTATGAGTAGAGTAAACATGAAAAGTTTTCTTACCTTGCTGATTCCAATTCTGCGGCTAATATTGCAATGTAAAGTCTAAACCAGTTAAAAACTTAACAAGACATTAAAAACTTTGCTAAATATAATTCATTGAAATTTACTGCAATTAGTTTTCGTCACTTACAACCAACGAGAACGACCTTCTTTGTGAAGAAAATGATTTTTAGTGGCTCTCAATGATGAAAATCAATTTGAATCTATTGCTATAAGTTATATAGAACGCGGGCTAATTTGTGCTGATTGGTAGCTAATGGGGATCGCGAATCCATGAGAGCGTGTCCTGTCAAGCCTTTATGTTTCATAGACTACTCTTTGTAATTATCTGTATTAATTTGACAAAAAATATATAATTTAAAAAAATATTAATCTTTTAAAGTAGAAGACATGGAAAACCTTCAAACATATTTTTCATGCATCATTACATGACAATGATGTTCAGTCTTAAAATTTTACGTTTCATTACTATTCTGAATCAAAAGTTCAGGCAAACAGATGTTTTTAGTATCACTGAGTCCCCTGGCTATAATTAGAACCTCACTAGGGAAGAAAGGCTTTACTCTTTCTTATGTCTCGGTGAAATGCAATTAATGTTAACATAGCATCGGTTTCTCAAATCCCCTTTTTCAATAAATGAGATACGTTTGCGGAGGAGTTATGACTGAAAAAGAGAAAGTGTTACTAGTTTATGTTTGCCTAGCAGCAAAGACTGTCAGGTTAGGGGTTTGATCTTTTCAAAATGTTTGTCCGACTCGTAAATATGTAACAAAATGAATATAAACAAAATTTTATGCGAGTTTTTTTGTAATCTCCCTCCCCCTCCCCAAAGAAAATTTCGGTTCCGGCCCTGATGCCAACTATGCAAAAAAAAAAAACAATTGATACTTTCTTGTGATACCTTAAAACCTAATAACCATTCTCAGGTACTCGTTGCATAAAATTGTGTGAATGTTTCGACAGCTGAAGATCAGTAATTGGCTGGGAGCTATGGAAACTTGTCAATTCAGTTATGGTCTGAACCACAGGAAATTTTGCACCTTATTTGCATAATTTACGTCACATTCCACCCTTGCACAGCTGATTAATGCTACGGTTATAAAGACGATGCAGAGGCAATCTAACTGCCTATATACAATTAGCACACACTTCTAAAGCGTGAAATCAACGACATTTCAAAGAATTGTTTATGCCTTTGAGTGATTAAACAAAAAAAAAACAGGTTTTATTTCAATTGAAAGTAAGGATCAAAATCAAAACTGAAACGAACAGAAATTATTACGATATGGGGATGTTCCCCGTCCACGATATCTTGCTCATCACACTAATGTTATTTAGAATGTTCAAAAGGTATCTTATTGTAATTTGACGAGCTTAGTATTTCACTTTTGTTCGTAAAGGATTGGAATACAAAGTCCTACTTTAGCATAAAGAGTGAAGTATTTAAGAGGGGGCATCCCCCACATCCCATCACTGAAAATGCACCCAGAAAAATCCCCCCCCAAAAAAAATGCCTAGGGGCAATAGGCTTTCCTTTTTTGTATTCAATGAAAAAAAGTTTTTTAACTGAAAGTAAGGAAGGACACTAAAACTTAAATCGAGCCGAAATTATTTCGTTTATAGAAGGTGATGATCCCTCCTCAATGCCTTGCTCTTTACCCTAAAGTTAGACTTTTTGTCATTTTAATGTTGCTCCTTAGTTTTAGTTAAAAAAACTTGTTTTTTGTATTTAATTTCTGAACATTTTCAACTAATACGGTTTCGAATTGGGCTCAATATACATGAAAAATTAAAACAAAATTCGCGAATTAATTTTGGAAGATTTATTCCTTATATAAAGGGTTGCCCCCTCCTCATTACCTTACTCTTTACTCTAAAGCTGCTGGCACTTTTAATTAAAAAGCCTCCTATTCTAATTAAAAAGCCCCATTTTTCAGTAAACGCTTTAAGAAATTGGCACAAACAGTCAAACTTTAGCGTAAAGAGCAAGGTATTAAGGAGGGGAACACCTTCCATATATGGTAGGGAAAACCCTCCCCACATAGAAATCTCCTTTGGTGATATTTCATCCAGCGTAAAGTAACCTTCCCCCGTCAAATTCCCTCCATAGAGTTCCATCCTCGCTGAGAATCCCGCCTCCCTGTAAAATTAGTTGAGGACCATTCAGCCTGAAAAATTTTCCTTTGCATTCTTTCATTTGAATAAGATTTTAATCTCTAATCGGTTTCTTATTCACTCCAGAAATGCTCCCTTCCGTGGAAATCATTGAAATCAAAACGCGCGGAAAATAGCCCCGAGATAATTCCGCTGGTACATTTCCACATGAAAAATTGGCAGAAACCGTAATACCTCCAGGGCGGCACCTAATGTTTTCAATAATTTGGTATTTGTTATTAAAATATTTATAATATTCAGAACAACTACTACTATTACTACTACTAACAACTCATCGCAGTACCAAACCGCCTGACGCCATTGAAAAATTTTGGCTTCATATTTGCACATTAGAGAGGAGGGGTGGGTAAAGCATGGTGGATCTGAATGCAGAACGTGTTAGGTACAATTAATCTGAATATCACGAAGTAAGAATTGTTTTCTTACTTCAAATTTTCCAAATACTTTATCCTCCCCCCTTATGAGTAAATTTATAGACCAAATTGTATATTTTTCATCTATTCTGTCACTTGCCTTGTCTCGGATTAAGCTGAAAGAAATTGACGAAGACACCGGTTTGTTCTCGAGTTTTACACAGCATAAACTTGAGTGAGTGTTGCATAATACACAAGTAACAAAATTCCTTGCCCCTACGGAAAAAAACTCAAATAAATTCTTATATTTGGAAAGCCTTATTTTCCACGTGGAGTATATTCCGGGGTGTATTTTCCACGGGGGGTATTTTCTCCGGCGGGGGGAGGGGTAAACACCTAGAACGATGTGGAGCATACCACGTTCTTCAGGTTAAGGTTATTTGAATTTTCAAAAAGTTTCTTATTCTAATTTAACGAACCTTGTGTTTTAATGCTGTTCGTAAAGTATTGGGATACACAGTCATACTTTAGCATAAAGAGCGAAGTATTTAAGAGGGGACATCCCCCACATCCCACCACTGAAAATTCTCCCAGAGAAAAGTCGCCTACCCGACAAATGTCTCTTTACTTTTCAATAACAAATGCTATGTGTAAGCAATAGGAAATAGGCTTTTCTTTTTTGAATTAAATATAAAAAAAAAGTTTTTCTTAACCGAAACTAAGGAACAACACTAAAATTTAAAACGAAGAGAAATTTTTCTGTATATGAACGTATTCTGTATTATTCCGTATTCAATATGTATATGAATATTCCGTATGTTTTCTCTTCAACGCCTCGCTCTTTACACTATCGTTTGACTCTTTGTCATAACTCTACTTTTTAAAACGACGAAAACTTTAGCGTAAAGAGCGAGGCGTTGAGTAGGGGACAGCCTCTTTTATATACGGGACAATTCCTGTTCGTTTTAAGTTTTAATGTCACTCCTTACTGTCAGTAAAAAAAAGACGTCTTTTTTATTTAATTTCTGAACGTTTTTCAACTGATGCAGGTTCAGATTTGGCTCACTTTACATGAAAAGTAAAACGAAATTTGCATTTCACTTTTGGGGGATTTTTTCCGTATATGAAGGGTTTGCCCCTCCTTATTAACTTGTTCTTTACGTTAAAGCTGTTAGCATTGTTAAAAAAAGCTTTCTATTCTAATTAAACGACCTCATGTTTCAGTAAACGTTCTTAAAAAATTGTTCCATCAGTCTTCCCCTTTGTCGACTTTTAAATTTCCTAGTTTAGTATTCAACTGTTCCTGAAAACCTCTCCCGATCTTCTAGGATGATTATTTTAATACAGCCCCCCTGGGAAAAATACTACACAAAAAATA
>NC_088876.1:20440026-20560011 GCF_032884065.1 Artemia franciscana
TTCAATCATCAACATAATATAAGTCCAGGAGAGCTTTACTTCCCAATCGGAATCTGTGTTATCCCATTGTATTTTCTGCGCTCCTTAGGACAAAGTCCACCAAAATGATCCATATAAATGAGGGTAGAACGCAACCCTATTTAACTTCTGATTTGATGAGAAACAGCTACTAACCTCATTTCCTACCTTAACCGCAGCAATGCTATTATCCTACATTGCACTAATCACTTTAATGAATTATCTGGTACACAATACAAGGAAAGTAATTTCATTGAAACTCCCCTATCAGCCGAATAAAACGCTTACTAATCTACAAAACTGAGAAAAAATGGAGTTGATAACTCAGGCAGTTCTCAATTATTTATCTAAGAGTGAAAATTTGATCGACGCATTCACTACCCTTCCTAAAACTGGATAATATAAATAATGTCTAGTAGGTGAGCTTCTTTTTATAAGTATCTCTATGCAGAAAGAACAAATGGTGAAAAGAAGATTGAGACTTGGTTAAGATCCATTGAAAATGCAGTGTAATATGTTATACTTCGGAACATATTAAAATATTTAGTGTGTTTGGTAGGTTAAGTATTTTTTGGGGAAAAGTAAATAAAAAAGTACTCTTTCCCTGGCTCAATTGACCTCCTTCATTCATATCTTTACTACAGAAATCACCATTCTATATTAGGAGCTAACGAGACTTTTTCTACCAGATCTTTTTCGTGGGCAAAGATGCTAAACTAAAAATAGCTACCATTAGCCAAAGCATTATGCAAGCCACTCGACCTAGGGCCATTAAATCTCTTCTTCAAGGACTCGTGGTGGACATTCATCATTAGCAAAGAAGCCACAGTCTAGTTGATACTCTCAGTGCTATGGGCTTCTGTTCAACTTACTACGAGACGAGTTTATCTGAGGGAAATGCTTTAGTGTCTGCAAAAATCGAAATACATGGCAAGTTCTATATGAATCACGTTGCTGATAATGCGGATTACAACGTAAGAACGATCGATGGACACAACACGATCCAAATTATGGGACTGTCAGTTGCAGTTACACCACGTTTTCAGTCGTCACAGGCACTCAAACGACGAAAAACTGTCAGCACGAAAGAGATACTGAAGGCGGGAGAAATCCCTGTTCTTTATTACAGAAATTTAAGTAGCAAGCCCTCCATCCTATATCGCAAACTACCGAGACTTTTTGTACCAGATCCTTCGTGCAATTTGAATCTTTTGTGGAAGATGTCAAGACTATTTCGCGTCCCTATCCAAAGTTGGCAAGGAACACTACAGACTATTTTTCTCTTCAATGAACCATTGGTTTATCCTAGAAAGGCTTTGGTGATCCTTATGCCCATGATTGATCTTAGGCCGAATTATCCTACCTGTATTTATATTATTCTTCATTTCGTGAATGTCCAGTGTGAGAAATACGGCACCATACCGGTTCTAACATTCAATCAACCACTTTAATAGCAAGCATTAAAGATCATAGAGGCTGAATCAATAGGAAGTCCTTTGAAAATCACAGTTATACTTTTGGAGCAGTTTTAAGCTAGCATCAGCTTCGATGCCATTGGACGTATGATGCAAGCTTCGGGTTTGCACGAAATCTTGGGAGATGATATATGCACCTAATGCTGTTCATTAGATTCTCTCCAGAAAAGTGCATTGTTGGGCTATCCGAGCTCACGTCATTCTCGTTTAGGCCCTGCATACCTTACTAGTGGCAGAAATGTACAACGTTGGCCCGAGGGTAGATTTTGATTCAGGTCGATCTTTGCAACAGTTCAGACAAAATTCAAGTTTTTTACTCAGCATTTGTCGGTGTCTGAAAAGGAAGCACTGAAGTTAAGGAGCTAGAGCAAGAGCCATCCATTAGCGCGTTTGCAAGCAAGCTTGAGTCCCTCAAAGCGTCACTGTCACGGACATCAACAACTTCGAGACTCTGGATTGATGTTAATATGAACGCTGCTGATTTAATGAAGTTTTCAATTGTGGCAGAAATAAAAGACAACTGGGACCTTCACCTCTACACTGGTGAACTGATGCTTCAGTTCTTCGCATCTTCCAACCATCACTGGTAAGCGAAGTCCTACAGAATTTATCTCCAGAAAAAGGCCGACCCCAAATAAACAAATCCTCAGATTTTCACCGAATTTGAAAACAACAATTTTATCAATGCGCTCTCTAAAAACTAGAGGAGGTATAACAGTAGGTATAACATGAAAGAATCATTTGTATAGCAATTTGTTTAAGGTTGACCCCTTTTTTTTACAATTTTACTAGAACCCTCCCCCAACCTCTCTCTCTCTCTCTCTCTCTCTCTCCCTCTCTCTCTCTCTCTCTCTCTCTCTCTCTCTCTCTCTCTCTCTCTCTCTCTCTCTCTCTCTCTCTCTCAAAGCTTTATTTTGACTTTAAACACTTAGTTTCATGTTTCATCAGCAAAAAGAAAGAACGTAGAAATTACATATCTAATCACATTTGTTGGTATTTACTCAATCTGTTTTTTTTGCCTCAACCTCAAATTCAACTTCACAAACCTCAAATTCGTGAAAGAGCTAGGGTGCAAGCTTTTCAGATTTGGAATCAACCCATATTTCTTGTTTGGGTAGTGAAAGAATCACTTTTATAGCGATTTGTTTGAGGTTGACCCCTTTTTTTTACAATTTCCAAGAAGCTCTCCCCATGCCTCTCTCGAAGTTTAAAGCCCTGAACAATCCTTTTGACTTTAAACATTTAGTTTCATGTTCATCGTCAAAACAAGAGTGCAGAAATGATATATCTAATAACATTTGCTGGTGTTAACTCAATCAGCATTTTTTGCCTCAATCTCAAATTCAACATCAAAAATTCAGCTTTGTGAAATAGCTAGGGCGGCAAACTTTTTGGATTCGGAATCAGCACATATTTTTGGGTCGGTTACTGAAAGATTCATTTGTATAACAATTTGTTTGAGGTTGAGCCCTTTTGTTTCACAATTTTGCTAGACTAATAGTTGTGCGAAAGTTCAAGACGACGCATTGTATTCGGAATGATGATCACCAAAATAGTCTTCTGGGTCCTTAAAACGTTTATTTATTTATTTTGTTTGCATTATTAGCATTATTGCGTCCTGCAAAATTGACCCAAAAGAACGCTCTATCTCGAAAAATACAAAAATTAAAGTTTTTAAAGACGCTTTTTCTGTACATTCAGAAATAAGTATTTTGAGAATAGAATAATTAAACATGTTCTGGCCTGTATATGCAAAGCTTTCCTTTAACAGGTTGTGTGTGCCACCCCTTTGAAGGGGAAGCTGCAGAGAGCCCACCCTGACCCTTGGAGTCTCAAACATTTTCCAATTACTTTGCCTCAAACTCTTGTTGTCTTGAAAGTTCTTGTTTGAATTTTTACTTTATATGTTAAAAACTTATTGAAAAAACCTTCTTTTTCTTTTTTTTATTTCAGAGCGAAACATATTTCTTAATTGTATTTGTGTAACATCTGTTTTGGGCTCCCTTTGGCTCGAAAAACGAAAAAGCATTTGTAGCTAGGAGTAAGCTGAAAGGGATCTTAAAATATAATTAGCTTAGATTCATGTAATTTATGCGAATGAGAAAAAGCTTGTGTGACAGTTAAAAGATAAAACGGAGCATAAAATATTTCAGCTTCAAGAAACCTAGAAATTGGAGAAGGATTAGAACTTTGAAAATTTTCTAATCTTATCAGAAATTTTTATAATCCTGTCATAGCCAAAATTTCTGTAAAAAGAGCAAAACACAGGAGGCGTCGTAGGAGAAACAATTATTTTTGAAAACTTTCTGGTTAAAATTAATCTATTTAGATATTATTAAGAGAAAAAAGTAATGATATTATTAAAATTTATACCTTATTTTCCGAAACAGTTCTGAAATTATACGATTTGGTAAATCTTTTGCAAACAAGCTATGTTTCTCCCGTATCTGTATCTGGTTTATCTGTTTCGATCTTTGGTCGAAATGTTGTCGAATACGTTGGTTTGATGGGATCAGATTAGCGTTAAAGAATAGTAGCCTCTCAACGTAGGCCTAATATTCCTTTGAACTGAGGAAAAACAATCTTTAGTTAAGAATTTCTCATTTATTAAATAATCTGCCAGGATTTGATATCATCCGTGCCAGCTGTGAAAATGATACACAATTTAAGGTGAAAAAAGAATAACTGGAAAAATTTGTTAACCCTTATATCAACATCATAGTTTACCTCCAGCCTATATCAGCATCCACCTCAACCTATCAGAGAGAAAACAGTCTAGTCTCCGGTGCCGAATTTTACACGAGTCCGCCAATGGAGGTACTTAGATTGAGTTTTAGAAATGGATGGACGGATAGCCATGCTACCACTGGCAAGTACGATTTAAGGTAATTCAATGTAGTGATCATAAAATCAAAATGCAGCTTTTGACAAAACATGAATCCTATCACAGAGGTTGGCCCAGAAATATAACAGACACACCTACCATAATAATTAAGCAAGCCCTGAAAATCTTTCTAGCCTTAATAGGAAATGTCGTCACAGCAACAAATCAGAAGAATCTTTGGCAGTTCCTTGCTAAGATCAGACCTGAATTAGGACATATGTTTTTTAATCTCCGCCTTAGTGTCTTCGGAGAGTTGACAAAAACTTTCAAGTACTATTAAAAATTTGGAATGATAGCTTGAAAACGTCCATGGCTAGCGTCAAATTTGCACCAAATACTGCCTACAAGCTTTATTTCGCCAGACTCGATCTCGTATGTCTGAATATTACTTGTATTTACAGTGAAGGCATTTGTTTTTTTTCTAAAAATTAAAATAATTTAAAAGGGATGCATTTTGAATCAGAAGGAACGAACGAAAGAAAAAGCACCAAGAAAGTCAAAAAGGTAAAGGAGAACAATCAATTACTATTATTTTCAGTCAGAAACGCCATGTTCTACCAGAGTGAAACAATAATCGCAAAACTTTAACTCATAGAACCAAAGGCAATCATGCAAATCTCACAGGTTCTATAGCATTTTACCACAAAACCATTTTTATTGCTTTTTGGGCCGGCAATTTTTCGGTCGTTGTCAAATGAGTCATTATAAAAAGTGTCATTTTTTCTGTCACCGGACATAGTGTGATTGCAAAAAGTGGTATTGTATTTTCCTGAAATCGAGTAAGGCGTCGTTGTTTTCTACTTTTTATCTTCGTAATAAGTCTAGCCGTTCTTTTTGCCAACAATTTCAAAGCTATGTATTTAAGTGATTAACAATTTACCAATGGTAGACGTGACTACCATGAGTGGTAAAATCCACAAGTTTTGCAACAAACACAAATATCAACGTTTCAGATTGTAACAAACACTTAAATAAATCATTAAACTAATTTGTAAGATATTACTAAGATCCTGAATCATATCCCCAAATAAAGATTGAAACTAAATATAACGCTTAAACGAAATACAACAAAGGAAGAATGGATACCAACAAAATTTTAATCAAAACGAAATTACCCTTACAAAAACGTGTCTGTAAACCCTTTTAGCTTCTTCCACCCTGGTCATTTTTTAAACGTTTTTGTTTTAATTTCGTGTTTGAATTTCCGTTTTTGTTGAATTTTGCATTGCAAAGAGTATCACACTTTTTTTGAACGGGGCTGCTCCCTCCTCAACGCCCGGCTCTTTACGCTAAAGTTTGACCCTTTCTCTCAACTCTAATTTTTAAAAGAGTAAAAAATTTAGCGTAAAGAGCGAGGTGTTGAGGAGGGAGCAGCCCCTTTCATATTTGAAGTAATTTCTGTTAGTTTCAACTTATAATGTCGTTCCTTATTTACAGTTAAAAAAAAAAATATTTAATTTCTGAACGTTTTTGAATTGATGTTTTGATTTTGGCTCTCCGCATATGAATAATCAAAACGAAATTTGCATATTTATTTTTTTGGCTAAATGGCTTGCTCATAGTTTTAATCGAATGAGTTTGAGAAAGAAGGAGCGAGGAGGAGGCCTAGTTGCCCTCCAATTTTATGGTTACTTAAAAAGGCAACTAGAACTTTCAATTTTTTACGAACGTTTTTACTAGTAAAAGATATACGTAACTTACGAACTAGCTTACGTAACGAACTTCTGTATTCGCATGTTTTTAGTACGTATATGAGGAGGTTCACCCCCTCGTCAGTACCTCTCTCTTTACACTAAAGCTTAAATTTTGTCGCAATTTCTTAAGAATGACCCCTGAATCACAAAGGCCATAGAATAAATAGTTGAAATTACTAAAAATACTTTAGCGTAAAGAGCAAGGTATTAGGAGGAGGTGAACCCCTCATATGCGCAATAATTTCTGTTTGTTATAAGTTTTAATGCTGCTCCTTACTTTCAGTTGGAAAAACTTTTATATACATATTTTTTATTTTTTTTTAATAATGCTAGGATTTTGGGAAAATAATTAACGTGGGAGGGGGCCTAGGTGCCCTCCAATCTTTTTGGTCACTCAAAAAAGGCACCAGAACTTTTCATTTCCGTTAGAATGAGCCCTCTCGCAACATTCTAAGACCACTGGGTCGATACGATCACCCCTGAAAAAAAAACACGCATCCGTGATCTGCCTTCTGGCAAAAAATAAATACAAAATTACACATTTTTGTAGATAGGAGCTTGAAACTTGTACAGTAGGGTTCTCTGATACGTGAATCTGATGGTGTGATTTTCGTTAAGATTCTATGAATTTTAGGGGATGTTTCTCCTATTTTCTAAAATAGGACAAATTTTCTCAGGCTCGTAACTTTTGATGGGTAAGACTAAATTTGATGAAACTTTTATATTTGGAATCAGCATTAAAATACGATTCTTGTGATGTCTTTTACTTGCGATTCTTGTGAGCCGGGTCGCTCCTTACTCCACTTCGTTACCACGAACTGTTTGACGATGGTCAAAGTTAGTAACTTGCAGCCGCTCCCCCGGGAACTATGGGGATTAAGTCGTCCCGAAAGACATAATTATCAGATTTCTTTGCTACGAACTGTTTGATTACAAAATGCATAATCGCTTTACTATTATCGGATAAAGTTTCGTTAGTTTTTTTTCTGTCATTGGAAAAATGTCTTCAATTTTTTTCTGTCGTCAGACGAAGTCCCATTGTTTTTTCTATCATTGTGAAAAGTGCTGTCGTTTCCCACCAAGCAATTCATAGTTTGTTGGCAAATATTAGTAAAATTAATAAATTTTTAGAATTTTTGAGAGCTCAGGGTGCAAGAATAGGTTTGAAAAGCATACCTCTGGTGGCAAGGAGCCGTGGAGCGTAGCCGTAACTGTGACCCATGGATTAGAGTTGTGAAGTAACACATGGATCTATATTTCACGGGTAATAAACACTTATAATCTCGAATCTGACCGACAAAATTAAAAATTTGTAAAGTTTTTTTTTATTTAGGACATTGAATACATTTTTATTTCAACTGTCTCATTAAAAACTTTACCCCATTTAATTCATCTCCTTTTCAATTGTAAATGGAAAGGCTGGCAATGTTGTTTATGAAATTATCTTTGCTCCCATGTACGCTGTGTACTATTTATTGCGTCTGATGGACTTCCGTGAGTCCTTGGACTCACGGAAATCCTTGGCGCAGAACTTCCGGATTCTGCGAAACTAAGAACATTCTTGTTCTTAGGTAAATATGCCTAGTTTAATTGTTCTTAATATTAATTAATATTAATTGTTCTTAGACAATGAACCTAAGAACATTCTTGTTTAGAACCTAAACAAGTTTAGGTTCTAAACTTGTTTAGAGCCTATATTATGCGTACGGATCATTTTGAACATAGAAGCGTGCATTCTTTTTTGTTTACTTTTCATGGAATTTAACGGCTAAAATACAATATAATAGGAAATCGAGAATTTTGAAGGAAAACTAAATTGGAACTTCTGCTTTGAAATCAGGATTTCCAATATTATTCTACGAAAATTCAAAAAAGCTACGGAAATTTTGCTTAGGTTTTGAAAAAACAATAACAAGTTCTGTCGGTATTCAAAGTTATTGTGTTTGTAAAAATTTAAGTCTCGAAGCAAAGGCATTTTACCTAGACAGAATACAGAGAATACACAGAATAAATATTTTAAAAAAGAAAAATTCATAGAATTCTTTTTTTGCTAGTATAGTTCTGTTTTGGCACCAAGTACAGTACGAGGGACTTTTTTTTTCTGGGAAGCTTCCAGAAGTTTACTAAAAACTTATCAGAAACTTTTCTGCCCCTCTTTTCCATTCCAACACCGAAAAAAAATTCTAAGTTTGTATCGCTTACCCCTTCGGTGCTACACAAGGCTGATCATGAAAAAAAAACAGCTGCGAAAATAGTAGTGTAGCTCCGCTCCACAGTTAATGCTAAGAACTCCAATCTGCTTAGACCAGTGGTTCTCAACCGGGGTCCACATGGCCCCTAGGGGTTCATGTAATATTTCCGGGGGTCCACAGGCAAAACACAACAAATTTGGGGTCCACAATGATATATTGGGGGTCCATGAAGAAAACCAACTCAGAACGCTCTTTATTTTTAAGAATTAAATTTCTACTGTAATTTACGTTATTTTGAATCGGTTTAGTGACCTACTCGGAATGGATATACCGATTTGGGTTTCAATTCCTTTCGAAGTTAATGTTGCCGAAATAGAATTATCTTTGCAAGAGTCCCTCATCGAATTACAAATTGATGAAATAATGCGTGCAAAATTCAAAGAAGGAAAGTACAATATATGGAAAACAAATGATGTTGCTACAAAGTACCCTTTGCTCTGGGATAAAGCGCAGTTCTACGCTATTGCTTTTCCTATATCTTATCTTGTTGAAGCGGGATTTAGTCGTGTTTCTCAAATTTTATCAAAAGCTCGCAATAGACTTGACATTGTGAAAAGGGATGATATTCTATTGTAGACTATCATTAACATCGATAAAATCAAATATAAAAAAACTTGTCGAGAAGCATCAACCACAGGGGTCTCATTGAATAAACATGCCTTTTCCTTTTTTTTTAATCACGCACTTAATTTCAACTGCTTTTTTTTATCCAGTATGCATAAATAATTTTGGAATGAATTAAACTTCCTGAGGAGCTCTACTCTCCATGAGCTTTAGTTGCTTGCAATCGAAGAAACTTGTAGAAACTTGTAATATTGTAGTTATTATTACAATAATAGCAATAATAATAATAATTATTATTATTATATTAGAATATTTTATTTGTATTAAATTAGTTTTCATTTAAAAATAAAGCTTAATCGTATGCTATTTGTTTCATAATTAAAACCTTAAAATTTACATTAGTGAAGAGAAAAAATTGTTTTTATGTCCAATAGCTATGAAGGGGTCCACCGAGATAAAAAGAGGGGAAAAGGGGTCCATGGGGAAAAAAAGGTTGAGAACCATTGGCTTAGACTAAGGCTTGATGAAAGTGGAGAGGTGAGGCACCCCAGACATTTTTTGTTCTACTTTATATATGTATATATATATATACTAGCTGTTGGGGTGGCGCTTCGCGCCACCCTAACACCTAGTTGGTGGGGGCGCTTCGCGCCCCCCCCCCAAGCCCCCCCGCGCGCGTAAGTCGTTACGCGCCATAATAGTTACGCGCCATTGTAGTTGTGTCCCTATGTCCCACCTGTGAATATAGATATATATATATATATATATATATATATATATATATATATATATATATATATATATATATATATATATATATATATATATATATATATATATATATATATATATATATATATATATATATATATATATATATATATATATATATATATATATATATATATATATATATATATATATATGGTTTTAACTACGTAAAACTTGCGAATATACAACATTCTTTGCTGTCCCATTGTCTTTGCATATAAATAGATTGTCAGGTTTACCGACTCTTGAACATGCAACATATAATGGTCCATGGGAAAACAATCTGTATTCAGATCTATACCTCATGATTCTAATGATTGCCCTTGAGCTTTGTTGATGGTGATTGCTAATCGACCATTCCCTGTCCCGGTGTCCCGGTCGTCATTTATATCCCCCTGTTTCCCCCGGTGTCCCCGTTGTAGTTGTGTCCCTGTGTCCCGGTCGTCATTTATATTCCCTGTGTCCCGGTCGTCATTTGTATCCCGGTGTCCCGGTCTGTATATACATTCGTTTTTTAGTTTTGTTTTTCTCCTTTATTTTTTTCCTTTTTTTTTTCTTTTTTAGTTTATTTAGATTTTTAGATTTTTTAGTTTTTTTATTAGTTTTTAGTTTTTTTTTTCTTTTTAGTTTTTTTGTAGTTTTTACCTTCTTTTTAGTTTTGTTAGTTTTTTTTTTTTACTTATGTCCTGGTCGTCATTTATACTCCCTGTGTCCCGGTGCTTTGTTGATTGCTAATCGAACATTCCTTTTGTCCTGGTCGCTTTCTCTTTGAGTGTCGTCATTTATTTTTTTCTTTTTTAGTTCTTTTAGTTTTTACCTTTTTTAGTTTTTTTTAGTTTTTTAGATGAAAATTTTTTTTAGTTTTTTCCTTTTTTTTCTTTTTTACCTTTTAACCTTTATTTTAGCTTATTTTTCAGTTTTTTCCTTTTTTTTTATTTTTTTTTTATTTTTTATTTTTTTTTAGTTTTTTACCTTTTTTTAGTTTTTTTAGTTTTTTTAGTTTTTTAGCTTTTTTACTTTTTTTATTAGTTTTTAGTTTTTTTTGTAGTTTTTGCCTTTTTTTAGTTTTTTCAGTTTTTTTTTTAGTTTTTTATTGGTTTTTACCTTTATTTTAGCTTATTTTTCAGTTTTTTCCTTTTTTTTAGTTTTTTTTAGTTTTTAGTTTTTTTAGTTTTTTACCTTTTTTTAGTTTTTTTAGTTTTTTTAGTTTTTTAGCTTTTTTATTTTTTTTATTAGTTTTTAGTTTTTTTTGTAGTTTTTGCCTTTTTTTAGTTTTTTTAGTTTTTTAGCTTTTTTATTAGTTTTTAGTTTTTTTTGTAGTTTTTGCCTTTTTTTAGTTTTTTTAGTTTTTTAGCTTTTTTATTTTTTTTATTAGTTTTTAGTTTTTTTTGTAGTTTTTGCCTTTTTTTAGTTTTTTCAGTTTTGACATCACCTGATCCAGTTTTTTCAGGTGACGTCACCTGATCCACGATCCACAGATCCACAGACAACTTATTTTTATATATATAGATATATATATTTATAATATCAGTCATTTTACTCTTAATATTTTTGCTTTTTGACCATTCATCTTGAGCCAAGAGGAAAGTATGTCGTCCTTGAATGAGTTGGAAAAAAGAGGATAGTGAATGTTCGGTTGGAAAAGCCTATAGAGGTCTATGGATAAATTTTCTTGTTTTTTTCTCTGCGAGGAAAAAAATGGTTCTGATATAAATTTAGTGACAGAGTTGTTCCTTGAGTGTGATTCTTCTGGCCACGCTCTTCAGTGGTTTTATTAATGTGTGGCTACGCTTCAGGAGCTTACGGAGAAATATACGGCCAGTGCAAACACTTTTGAATGTCCAGAACACTTCTCCAGAACATCAGGGTTATTATTAATACACATAAATTATTTTAATGAGTGTATTTACTGTAATAACCTATGGATTCAAGCATGTTTTTGTTGCAATAACCTAAGGATTTACTGAAGATGTTGCTATTTATTAAATCGTTGGCAGCCTAATAGCGCTACCTATGTAAAGAATGATGTTGGCACAATGAATTTTTTTTTCAAGTTTTAGGCACTTCGTATCGAAGGAATTGTCGTTGAAACATCGGAAAGGATTCATCGAATTGGAAAATTCGATGTGGGGAACAACTTCCCCACAGCCCTCACAGCAAGAGTTGTAAGTTATGCCCTGGGGTCAAATAAGGTTTTTATGGAAAGTGTGAAGGTACAAACTTCAAAGAACGCTCATTGGACTGGTAATTGAAAGTTCTAGTATAGTTTATATAATACAAAGTGATGGGAAGGCAGATATCCCCCCACACCTCTTATTTTCCCGAAATGCATCTGATATAGATTTTGATTTTTTTTTTAAATAGACCAAATATTACATAACAAAGCTTTTGGTGTTGAAACACACAACCAGAGCATGGGGGCAGGATTGTAAATTATGCCCCGGAGCCATTTAAGGTTCAAATGGAAGGAATGGTTGTATAAACCTCAAAGGAGCCTCGTTTGGTTGAAAATAGGAAGTTCTAGTTTCCTTTTAAGAGTCAAAAGTGACGGAGGGCAACTAGCCTTCCCCTGACTACCCTCCTTTTCACCAAACGAATCTGATTGGATTTGTGAGATAGCGATTTTGTTAAAAATAGACCAAAGAACATATTACAATGCCTCTAGGGTTGACACCGCCCCCCACTGCCCTGGGGATAGAGTTGTAAGTCGTGCCCAGGGACATATAAGATTTTTATGAAATGGGTGGTTGTATAAGCTTCAGATGTGGCTCCTTTGATTTGAAATTAGAAATTATAGTGGTATTTTTAAGAGTCGAGAATGATTTGAGAGTAACCAGCTCCCTCGCCCCTACACTCATCATTTCCCCAGTTACCTCCAATCAAAACTTGGAGACAGCAATTTTGTTCATTGTAGTTGAAGGGTCTAGAAATTATGTCTGTGAGGAAGACACCCCTCCCCACAGCTCTCAGGGCAAGGGTTGCAATTTATGCTCTAAGGTATGTAAAGTTCTCATAGAAAGGATGGTCGTATATGATTTGGAGGGGACTCGTTGAATCTGTAATCAGAAGTTCTTGTGCCAATTTCAAAAGTCAAAATGATCAGAGTGCGGCTAGCCCCCCCCCCCCACCCGCAAATACACACACACACACACACACACACACACACACACACACACACACACACACACACACACACACACACACACACACACACACACACACACATACACACACACACACATACACACACACACACACAAACGTTGTGTTTTCCCGAGATACATCCAATAGAAATTTGGAGTCGGTCCTTTAATTCAAAATAGTCCAAAAATAATGTAACAAGGCGTTTGGGATTGATACAATCCACTAGAGTCTGGGGGCGATGGTTGTAAGTTATGCCCCTGGGGTAGGTTCTTATGAAGGGATACTTGTTTAAACTTTAGAACTGGCTCATTTGGTTGAAATTGGAAGTTTTAGTTCCTTTTAAGAGTCAAAATAGATGGAGGTCAATTATTCCCCACTCCCCCGACTATCCCTCTTTTCAACAAACGCATCTGATTGGAATTGTGTGATAGGTATTTTGCTTTAAATAGTCTAAAGAACATATGACAATACCTGGAGAGTTGACGAAACTCCCCAGAGCCCTGGGTCAAGGGTTTTAAGCTATGCAAAAGTAATTTGAGAGCAACCATCTCCCCACGCCCATCATTTCCCAGAACAAAAATCTAAACAAAGTTTTGATTCATCATTTTTTTCAGCATTGTTTAAAGGCTCAGTAATTATGCGTTAGGGATGTCAATCCCCCCCCCACCCATGGCCTCAGGGCAAGGGCTGTAAGTTAGGCAATTTCTTCATTGTTTACAAATAGTATATGGTATTGAGAAAAGGCATGCAAGTTTGACTTTTACTTTTTCAAAATACGAAGGGCATTAAAGAGTCTTTCAGGGAATATTGAGAGGAGTGTTGAACTAAATCAAAATATGTTATATATATATGAGCAGACAAAAGGGTTTAACTCTTTTGAATGATTGACTATATTAATTTAAAATTTTCATGAAATGATAACGGAGATGATCAAATGAACAAAAAGGCCATATTGGAACGCCACTGCTATTACTACTACTAAAGCTGCTTCTAGTGCTGCCACAACTTCTATTACTACTACCACTACTATCACTAAAAATACTACATCTGTAGCGAGTACTAATGAGGATTAGGACATTGAAAAAATATTTGAGGAAACTTTGAGGGAAAGTTGAACTAAATCAAAAGATACTGTGTGTATACTGATTGCTGATCCGGGCGAATCAACAATATTTTTCAAACAGCTTATCATATGCAGAGGAAACGTCAGGGGTATCACGAGTGAGATGCTCAGTTGACCAAAAGGCAAAATGTACCTGCTACTACTGCTATTAATACTGCTGGTACGACAGGCGGATGTTGAACTAAATCAAAACGATCTACGATCATACAGATTGCCAATCAAAATTTTCTGATGTCCATTTTGTTTGGAACAGCTGAATGGTCTTGTAACTGTATTTATAGTTCTATTGCGTAGGTCACCCCCCCCCCCCTCCTGTAGTTATGCAATAGCCCATTATGTTTAAAAACTAAATGATTCCTTAAAATTAAATCAAAACGCACTGTGATTATGCCGGTTGTCAATAACACATCGCAGCAATATTGCGAGAACAACTGAGGGTATTATCTTCAAGCTTTTGGGGATACTTCTATTGCTACATCTACTCTTAAAATTTAACTAAATCGAAAGAGTATAAGCGTATTCAAGCTATCAATGAGCATAGATAGAATTTTTTTCCGAATGGTATTAAGGGTTGTTTTCCAGGTCGACTAGGGGAGGTATACAACTAAATTAAACTCTACTACTGGTATTCACATTTTGAAAAGGGTTTATGTTGTTAAAAATTGTTGAAAAAGCTTCTCCAGCATACAAATAGCAGGCAAAGCTATGAATTTTTAAAGAAAAACCGAAAAGATTTAAAATAATATTTTCTTTTTCCCTTGAAAAGACTATTTCATTATAAAACGAACAGAACTTAATTTTAAAAAAACTTTCCCACAAAATAATAAAAAAAAAATGAACTAAAATAGAATAAAATAATATACAGAGTGTAAAACCACCACAAATCAGCATCGATAAATAAATGAAACCCAAAATGAACGGAAATTACAATAAATAACCGAGTCAAGCTCAAAACGAGTAGAAATTGGCATAAGTAGGGATTATAACCCTTATGCTTTCCCAGGGCCGGAACATAATCTGCACTTTACAGAAAAATTTTTGATGTTTTCACTTTTCCAACTTTAATAACTTAAATATTTATTAACATTTTAAGGAACAAAATATAAGCATGTGCATGTTAAACTGACAATGCATATTCATTTATATTTTTTTCAGTAATGTGCAAATTATGTTCTGGCCTTGGGAAGATATAGGGGGTTTTGAGCCTTGCTCATGTGGATTTTCGCTCGTTTCGAGTTTGGCTCGAATATTTATTGTAATTTTTGTTTGGATGTGTCTGTGCAATTTCTGCTTAAGTAATTCTTTGGGTGGGTATTTATTGCGTTATGAATTAAAAATTTTCATGTTTGTTGCAATCACTTACGGATTTTATTATCTCTGTAAAATACTTGAAAAGTTTGAATTTATTAAATGCAGGGTTTAAAAGCAATGGTGCTTTTTCTGATTACCAAAAAAGCGGTGACAATTTTTGTGATGACCGGAAAACAACAATACTACTTTGTCTGATGAAAAAAAGATCTTGGCAAATATCATAATGCCAGTTCTGGCGAAATGAAAAGCGATGGCAGCATGGCTATTTGATTAAATATCACGACACCAATCACACATACTTAGCTGCATTGAACCGTCTGTCGACCTCCATCGATGCGGTTTATCCAAATTTTTGCATGTTAATATTCCATGGCTGGTAAGACGTTTTAGAATATAACTTATGCATTCACTGTATTGTTTCTAGTGCTTCACTTTCTAATAGACGAACGTTCACGACTTAGTTTCCATGAAAAGTTAAGGATACAGAGATGTGCCCTTGCAATTTAACAATGTCTACATAAATTTCCGTGGAAGCATTCCTTGCCATATTCAGAGCAAAGATGGGAAACGGACTTTCCTTATCCTAAAGTTTAATGGCTTAACTTGTGATTCTGTCTTGAGCTACACAAAACTTATGTCTGTGTATTTAAAAACCAACCTCAGTGTCTGCTTAAGATAAGACCGATAATTTTCCCAATATATTATAAAATGTAACTAATTTTTAGTTTTTACCATTTGATTACTATGCTGAGCGAAAATATTAAACTAATTGTAAGGTTTAATATTTAAGGTTTAATATTTTTAAGGTATCCTCAACACGAGGGCAAGCTCAGGAGAGGTCTAAGTATACTGGAAAATTATCAACTCGCTTCTAGAAAGAAGATTTCAGGAATATCCTTGTTGGTTTATTTGTGTGACAACAAAATGTCAGTTTCAAACAGTTCGTGGTAACGAACTGTAGTAAGGAGCGACCTGGCTCAATAGTAACCAAAAGTCTAAAAAACGGAATTTTTATGACAATAATTACATAAAAAGAATCGAATTTTAATGCTGATTTTAAATATATAATTTTCATTAAGTTTAGACTTACCCGGCGAAAAATTTGCCTTATTTTTAGAAAATAGGGGGAAAAAAACCCTAAGAGTCATAGAATCTGAACGAAAATCACACTATCAGATTTAGCGTATCAGAGAACCCTATTGTAGAAGCTTCAAGCTCCTATCTACAAAAATGTGGAATTTTGTATTTTTTGCCAGAAGGCAGATCACGGATGCGGGTTTATTTGTTTGTTTTTTTGTGTGTTTTTTGTTTGTTTGTTTTTTTCCCAGGGTTGATCGTATCGACCCAGTGGTCCTAGAATCTTACGAGAGGGCTCATTCTAACGGAAATGAAAAGTTCTAGTGCCCTTTTTCAGTGACCAAAAAATTGGAGGGCACCTAGAGGGCATCCCACGTTAATTTTTTCCCAAGGTCACCGGATCAAAATTCTAAGATAGCCATTTTATTCAGCGTAGTCGAAAAATCTTATAACTATGTCTTTGGAGACGACTTACTTCCCCAGAGTCCCCTTGGGAGGGGCTACAAGTTACAAACTTTGACCAGTGCTTACACATAGTAATGGTTATTTGGAAGTGTACAGACGTTTTCAGGGGGATTTTTTGGTTTGGAGGGGGGGTTGAAAAGAGGGGGATATGTTAAGGGAACTTTACTTGGAGGAATTTATCATGGGGGAAGAAAATTTCCATGAAGGGAGCGCAGGATTGTCTAGCATTATTTAAAAAAAAACGATGAAAAAGTAAATATGAAAAAGTTTTTTTCAACTGAAATTAAGGAACAGAATTAAAACCACTTAAAACGAACAGAAATTATTACGCATATGAAACAGTAAACAGTAAAGTTTTTTACTGTTTTCAAAAGCAGAGTTAAGAGAAAGAGTCAAGCTTTAACGTAAAGAGCGGGGTGTTGATGAGGAAGCAGCCCCTTTCACATACGAAGTAATTTCTGTTCGTTTTGAGTTTTAATATCGCTCCTTACTTTCTGTTAAAAAAAAACTTTTTTTTTATTTTCTATTTAAAGCATTAATTTATATTTCCTCTTTTCCAATGTAAAAGTTGTCTTACAATAGTTCCAGAGATTTCTTTTTCTTCACCACCCTTCTTCTGTTTTCAGTCCTGAAAATTTAAGAGTAGATAAAAGATTATTAGCAAAGTCTTGCCTTATCTCTTATTGGTGAAAAAATGAATTCACTTTTTTTTCTTTTTTTTTGTAAGTGAGTCAATGCAAGACTGAAGCCTTTTTTTCTTTTTGCCGTTTGTATATAATAAATGAGGCCTGAAAGCAAACAAACAAGTGAATAGTGGTGTGTTTAAAACAGAAAAAACGATACCGAGACCCAGCCACGGCCATTTTGAAATAAGACTTTCGAGGAGCACAGTCGAAAATCAAGGAAATTCTTAAGATAAATTTTTCTACCGCATTAAATTAAAGTAAAAAATCTTAGTAGAAAAATGTTTGGGCAATTCAAATAATTCACAGTATCTTAATTAAGAGTTCAGCAGCAAGCATGAATGTAAATCGGAAAAGCTTTTTGCTAGGGATTTCCAATACGTCTGACTCTGATTGAATTAAAATCAAGTAGTTGCAGGCATCAAGCCATGGCTAGTCAAACAGTTTGTGGTAACGAACTTTAGTAAGGAGCGACCCGGCTCAATAGTAAACGAAACTCTAAAAAACGGAATTTTGATACTAAAAGATACATCAAAAGAATTGGATTTTTATACTGATTTTAAATACATAAATTTCATCAAATTTAGTATTTGTCATCAGAAGTTACGAGCCTGAGAAAATTTGCCTTATTTTGGAAAATAGGGGGAAACACCCCCTAAAAGTCATAGAATCTTAACAAAAAACAAAACCATCGCATTCAGCATATCAGAGAACTCTACTGTAAAAGTTTCAAGCTCCTATCTACAAAAATGTGGAATTTCGTATTTTTTGCCAGAAGACCGATTTTTTTTTCCCAGGGGTCATCGTATCGACCGAGTGGTCCTAGAATGTTGCAAGAGGGCTCATTCTAACGGAAATGAAAAGTTCTAGGGCCTTTTAAGTGACCAAAAAAATTGGAGGGCACCTAGGCCCCCTCCCATGCTCATTTTTTCCCAAAGTCAACGGATCAAAATTTTGAGATAGCCACTTTACTCAGCATAGTCGAAAACCATAATAACTATGTCTTTGGGATGATGACTTTCTCCCTCACAGTCCCCGGAGGAAGGGCTGCAAGCTATAAACTTTGACCAGTGTTTACATACAATAATGGTTATTAGGGAGTGTACAGACGTTTTTCAAAGGGATTATTTTGGTTTGGGGGGAGGGGGCTAAGGGGAGTTGCCTATGTGAGAGGGTCTTTCCTTGGAGGAATATGTCATCGGGGAAGAGAAATTAAAAAAAAACAATGAAAAAAATAAATATGAAAAAGTTTGAGGTGAAATAAAAGTTGAAATGAAAAAATAAAGTATGAAAAGTTTGAAAAAAACAATGAAAAAATAAATATGAAAAAGGATTGACACATTATCAAAACACAAAGGTCTGTCTTGTGTTAATTATACCATATGTAAAATAATAACCAATTCTGAAATTTGTTAGATATACAAGTCAGTTTTCCAGCTTATCCTACCTTTAAAAAGAGCCCTAAGAAAAGACAATCCATACAGAACATCAAAGCGCATATGAATCAAGGCCTAGATTATGTTGTGTTCCGTTTTGTTTTGATGGATTTGAAAAATTTATATTTTTCAAAAAAAAAATCCTTGGTGTCTCATAATGATATTTTACATCCTAATAATAAAAGGGAGAAAAAAAAACGAATAGAAAATTGATGTCCTTTAAGGATGCCATTTTGGCTTGCCCATGCTTCAGTATTCGCGCATTTTTCCCGACACTTGTTACTTCTTTCAGAAAAAAAACATCGTTACAGTTCAGATTTGTATAAGGATACTTTTAATAATGAAAAAGACAGATAAATATTCACAAAAGTTGTCAGCAAATGTTTCTTAACTTTGGAAGGTTTCCCTCTCTTATCTATTTTGATTTTGATTTTGATTTTTTTTTTTTTTTTCAGTCACAATGATTTACCATGGAACATAAGAAAACTCGGCCGAGGAAAATTGTCTGAAGTACAATTGGATAACATGGAATATTTCAGAACGCAACATGTCTGGGCAAGGAGTGATTGGACACATACAGACCTAGTAAGGTTAAAAAAAGGACATGTTGCAGCTCAGGTCCGTTGTATTTTTTTTTTTTAACGGATGTGGTCCAAGAGAGAGCAAACAATAATATAAAAAAAAGTGTAAATACTTTTTAAATATTAATCTAAAAACCTTTTCCACCAAACAAGTTTTTCAAAGAAAAGTAAAGAGCTACATTAAGCCAAGAATGAGCAAAGATAAAGTCAAATAATCATCCAAGCGTAAAACTACCACATATCACTATCAATAAATGAATAAAACACAAAACGAACAAAAATTTCAACGAATAGGCGAGTAAAACTCGAAACGAGCGAAAATTAATTTGTTTAGGGCTGATAGCCCCCGTACCTTCTCAAGACAAGAACACAATTTGAGCTTTACTGAAAAACAAAAACAAACAAATGACCGTTGATTGTCAGTTTAATTGACCTATACTGACATTTATTCCTTAAAGTTTTGATAATTTCTTATTTACGGAAGTATGAAAAGTGAAAATATTTCGAATGTATTTTGTTTTAAGTAAAGCGCAAAATGTGTTCTGGTTTTGAGAAGGCATGGGTTTTATCAGCCCTGCTCATGTTAATTTCAATCGGCTCTGCCATTTATTGTAGTTTCTGTTCGTTTTTAGCTTTATTTATTTATTGATAGTTATTTGGGATAGTTTCACGCTTGGAAGATTATTTGACTTTATTTTTGCTCGTTCTTCCCTTAATGGAGCTCTTTACTTTTCTTTGAAAAGCTTGTTTTGTGAAAAAGTTTTTTTTAAATTAATTTTTATTTGTTTTTGTATTCATATAGTCTTTTCATGGAAGGAATTATACTTTGTCATTATTATTATTATTATTATTATTATTATTATTATTATTATTATTATTATTATTATTATTATTATTAGTATTATTATTATTATTATTATTACTATTATTATTATTATTATTATTATTATTATTATTATTTTTTTTTTTTAACGGATGTGGTCCAAGAGAGAGCAAACAATAATATAAAAAAAGTGTAAATACTTTTTAAATATTAATCTAAAAACCTTTTCCGCAAAACAAGTTTTTCAAAGAAAAGTAAAGAGCTACATTAAGCCAAGAATAATCAAAAATAAAGTCAAATAATCATCCAAGCGTAAAACTACCACATATCACTGTCAATAAATGAATGAAACACAAAACGAACAAAAATTTCAACAAATAGGCGAGTAAAACTCGAAACGAGCGAAAATTAATTTGTTTAGGGCTGATAGCCCCCGTACCTTCTCAAGACAAGAACACAATTTGAGCTTTACTGAAAAACAAAAACAAACAAATGACCGTTGATTGTCAGTTTAATTGACCTATACTGACATTTATTCCTTAAAGTTTTGATAATTTCTTATTTACGAAAGTATAAAAAGTGAAAATATTTCGAATTTATTTTGTTTTAAGTAAAGCACAAAATGTGTTCTGGTTTTGAGAAGGCATGGGTTTTATCAGCCCTGCTCATGTTAATTTCAATCGGCTCTGCCATTTATTGTAGTTTCTGTTCGTTTTTAGCTTTATTTATTTATTGATAGTTATTTGGGATAGTTTCACGCTTGGAAGATTATTTGACTTTATTTTTGCTCGTTCTTCCCTTAATGGAGCTCTTTACTTTTCTTTGAAAAACTTGTTTTGTGAAAAAGTTATTTTTTTTAATTAATTTTTATTTGTTTTTGTATTCATATAGTCTTTTCATGGAAGGAATAATAGTTTGTCATTATTATTATTATTATTATTATTATTATTATTATTATTATTATTATTATTATTATTATTATTATTATTATTACTATTATTATTATTATTATTATTATTATTATTATTATTATTATTATTATTATTATTATTATTATTATTATTATTATTATTATTATTATTATTATTATTATTATTATTATTATTATTATTATTATTATTATTGTTGTTGTTGTTGTTGTTATTGTATTTTGGAAAACCCGTCATACAAAGAAAGCAAAAGACGGAGCAATAAACGAAAAAAAAGAAGAAAAAATACACACTGAGCGCGAAAACAAACACTTAAAAAAAAATACAACAAAAACATCTTAACTACTGGGCCAATACCGATGACCAGGGGTGGTTCAACTTCGGCAAACAGGAATTATAAGCACGAAGGTTCTTATAACAGTCATGACGGTCAAAGACATGGTCATGACACAAACATTAAAAAAATGCAAAGTTTTGAGCAAAGTTTTATGTCTTTTTAATGTTTTTTTCTATAAGAGTGCATTATATGGGTTGCTATTTGTATGTCGGAGAGACTTTTTAAAAAATTTCTGATCCTGACACACACAGTATTTTTTAATTTAATTTTATAGCTTCTGAAGTTGACCTAAAAAATAAAACTCCGGAGTGATAAAAAATTCACTCCGAAAAGATTCTATCTATGTTCTTTGACAACCTGGATGCGCTTAAACGCTTTTAATTAATTTAAATTGTAAGAGGAGAAGTATTAAAAGTAGTATCCCCAAGAGTATCAACTTAATGCCCCAAGTCGTTCTTGATATATATTAAATAAAAAAAAAACAAGTTTTTTTACCTGAAAGTAAGGAGCGACATTAAAACTTAAAACGAACAGAAATTACTTCGTATATGAAAGAGGCTGCTTCCTCATCAACGCCCCGCTCTTTACGCTAAAGTTTGACTCTGTCTCTCAATTCTTCTTTTTAAAACAGTAAAAAACTTTAGCGTAAAGAGCGGGGCGTTGATGTGGAAGCAGCCTCTTTCATATACGAAGTAATTTTTGTTCGTTTTAAGTTTTAATGTCGCTCCTTACTTTCAGTTAAAAAAACTTGTATTTTTATTTAATTTCTGAACATTTTTGAATCAATGCATGTTTTGATTTTGGCTCTCCGCAGAGGAATAATTAAAACGAAATTTGCATATTTTTTTTTGGCTAAATGGCTTTCTCATAATTCGGTCGAATGATTTTGAGAAAAAAAGAGCGGGGGAGGAAGCCTAGTTGCCCTCCGATTTTTTGGTCAATTAAAAAGGCAACTAGAACTTTTAATTTTTTACGAATATTTTCATTAGTAAAAGATTTACGTAACTTATAAATTAGCTTACGTAAAGAACTTTTGTATTCTCATATTTTTATTACATATATGAGGGGGTTCGCCCCCTTGTCAGATCCTCGCTCTTTACACTAAAGCTTAAATTTTGTCCCAATTCATTAAGAATGACCCCAGAATCGCAAAAGCCGTAGAATAAATAGTTGAAATTACTAAATATACTTTAACGTAAAGAGCGAGGTAGTAGGAGGAGGTGAGCCCCTCAAATCGGTAATAATTTCTGTTTGTTTTAAGTTTTAATGCTGTTCCTTACTTCCAGCTGAAAGAACTTTTTAATATTTATTTTTTCATTGTGTTTTTAAATAATGCTAGTAAATCCTGCGCTCCCTTCATGGAGATTTTTTTCCCCCATGACAAATTATCGATGGAAAGTTCCCCCAGCATATCCCCCTCTTCTCAACCCCTCCCCCAACCAAAAATCCTCCTGAAAACGCTTGTACACTTCCCAATAACCATTACTATATGTAAGCATTGGTCAAAGTTTGTAACTTGTTTCCCCTCCCATGGGGACTGTGGGGGAGTAAGTCGTCCCCAAAGACATAGTTATAAGGTTTTTTGACTACGCTGAATAAAATGGCTATCTCAGAATTTTGATCCGGTGACTTTGGAAAAATAATTAGCGTGGGAGGGGGCCTAGGTGCCCTCCAATCTTTTGGTCACTTAAAAAGAGCACTAGAACTTTTCCCTTCCGTTAGAATGAGCCATTTCCGTGAGAATTCCGTGAGAAATTACTTCGTATATGAAAGAGGCTGCTTCCTCATCAACGCCCCGCTCTTTACGCTAAAGTTTTTTACTGTTTTAAAAAGAAAAATTGAGAGAAAGAGTCAAATTTTAGCGTAAAGAGCGGGGCGTTGATGAGGAAGCAGCCTCTTTCATATACGAAGTAATTTCTGGTCGTTTTAAGTTTTAATGTCGCTCCTTACTTTCAGTTAAAAAAACTTGTTTTTTTATTTAATTCCTTAAAAGCTTCACCTTAATACCCTTAGCTTGCGCAGTAGCAGTAGCTATAGCAGCATTAGCAGCAGTGTGCACATAACACCTTTGATTAATTTAACATTCCCTTCAACACAAGCTGAAAGTTTCAGCTTAATACATACCATCAACCATTCCTAAAGCATTTCCAATGCCTCTGCTTGATAACTTTTGTGAGCATAGAGTGTTTCGATTTAGTTCCATACAGTTTTTATACATCACAAATTTTTCGTATATCCTTAGTATTAATAGTAGTACCAGTATTTGTGCCAAAGTAATAATTGTTGTAGCCTAAGCTTTAGTGGCAGTAGTGGTAATAGAAGTTGTAATAATAGTAAAAAAGCAGGATTATGAGTAGAAGCAATAGCATTAGGAAGAAAATTCCTTGAAAATTTTACCTTCATGCCCTTAGGCATAGTTGTAATATTAGCCACAGTAGTAGTATTGATATTACTAGTAATAGTATTGAATAGCGGTAGTACTACTAGTAGCAGTAGTACTAACCTATTGCCTCTTGGTCGGTTGAACATCCCTCTCATTAAGTCCTGAAAGTTTCAACTTAACACAATTAGCCATTGCTGATACGTCCTTTTGATAATCTCTATGTTCATATACTTCTTGAAATTTTCATCCCAATGCTCTTCGCCCTGCAAGTAGTTGCAATAGAAGTAGTAGTAGGCCTAGTAGTAAATATGGCAGTAATAGTAGTATTAGAGTAGTGTGAACATATTGCCTTTTGGTGAGATGATCTTCCACATGAAATATTCTCTGAAAGTTTCAACTTGATACCTAAATCAATTCTTGAGATAAATTAATTTGACAATGTGCATGCACATAGCGTCTTTTGATTCAGTTAAAATTTCCCCTTAATGCTATAAATGGAGTATAGTGGTATTAGTAGTGGTGGTAGTCGTAGTAGTGTTGTTAGCATGCAAATATTGCCTTTTTGATCATCTCCCAAATCGTTTCCTTAATTTTCAAAATTAATATACTCAGTTATTTCTGTGTTGTACCCTTTTGACAATCCGTAAACACATAACGTGTTTTGATTTAGTTCGAAAATCTCCTCAACATTCTCTGAAAGGCTCTCCTGAATACCCTTTGTCTTCTTGGAAAGTAAAGTTCAATCATGCATACCTTTCTCAATAACATATACTATGCTTAAACGATGAAAGAATTTCCTAACTTACAGCCTACATTTTGAATTAAAATCGACTAGTTGTGGGCATCAAGCCATGGCTAATTGTAAGAAAACCCAAGACAGATCTTGTACTGAGGACTGTGGGGAGTTTGAAACCCCAAAGACATTATTACTGGAGCTTTCAACAGTGCTGAACAAAATAGCTATCTTAAAATTTTTATCAGACATTTTTTGAGGAATGGTAGGCTTAGGAGGGGGACTTACGCCCTTCCATTCACTTTTGTGTCTTAAAAAGGGTGCTAAAACTTCCTACTTCCAATCAAATGAGCTCCATGTAATCCAAAGTTTATACAACTACCCGTTCCATAAAAACCATATATACCCTGGGCATAACTTACAACCCTTTCCCATGGGCTCTGGGGATTGTGCCCACTCTAAAGACGTTGTAAATGATTTTTGGACTATTGGTAACAAAATGGCTATCCCACAATTTCAATCTCATGTGTTTTGGGAGTAAAGAATGTAATAGAAGTGGTGAGCATCTTCTAAAGTTCACACGACCACCCCTTCCATAAAAACCTTATATACCCCATAGACATAACTTAAAACCCTTACCCCCCCCCCCCCCCCGACTCTAGGGAATTCTCATCTCTCCAAAGGCCTTGTTATATGATCTTTGGACTATTTTTGAACAAATGGCTATCTCAAGATCTTGGTCAGATACATTTGTGGAAATATGACTGGGGGGGCTGCCTCTGATCACTTTGACCCTTAAAAATGGAACTAGAGCCTCTTTTACTGAGTGCCTTCTCAAGACCAGAACACAATTTTCGCTTTGCTGAAAATAAAATTTGAAATGTATTTAATCTTTCTTACTTGTATAAATAAAAACTATCAAAACCATAAGGAAGAAATATCAGTATATATCAATTAAACTGACAATCTACGGCTGTTTGTTTGTTGTTGTTTTTTTTCAGTTGAGCATAAACTGTGTTCTGGTCTTGAGAAGGCATGGGGGTTATCAGCCCTACTCATGTTAATTTTGGCTGTTTATTTTAATTTCTGTTCGTTTTGAGTTTTATTTATTTATTGTTAGTGATTGGTGGTAGTTTTGCGCTTATAAGATTATTTGACTTTAGTTTTTGCTAATTCTTGGCATAATGGAGTTCTTTACTTTTCCTTGAAAAACTTGTTTTGTGGACAAAGTTTTGTAAATGGATTTCTGTTTGTTTTTTATTGACATATTCTTTCCATGCAAAAAATAGTATTATATATCTTTTCAGTTTTTTTCTATGAGAATCCCTAGTGTGGATTGCTATTTGTATGTTGCAGAAGCTTTTTCATGTTCATGTTCGAATCATGTTTAATCCTGACACAAACAATATTTTTTAGTTGAATTTTATAGCTTCTGAAGTTGACCTACAAAATAAAACTTAATATCATCCCCAAAAGATTCTATTTATGCTCTTATCGTTTATTTAAATTGTAAGAGGAGAAGTTGTAATAGTAGTATCCCCAAAAGTTTCAACTTAACATTCCCAGTTGTTCTCGATATATTACTGATGTGTCTTATTGACAACCATGAACACAATGCCTTCTGATTTATTTTAAAGCAATATTTAGTTTAAAAATTTTGGGACAATTGCATAATTTGGGGGGGGGGTTGACATGCCTAATATTCCTAACGACGTAGTTGCTGGACTGATCTACTATGCTGAACAAAAATAGCTGTCTCAAGATTTTGACTGGATGCGTTTGGAAAATGAATGGTCTTGAGAGAACGGCTGCTTGCCTTCCAATCTCTTGTTACTCTTGAAAAGGGCACCAGACACTCGTGCTGTAAATGGAGTGCAAGGAGGGACTTCACCCTTTATATATCTAGTAAAAACATTTTAAATATATTTTGTTTTCAGTAAAGTGAAAATTATTTTTTTGTCTTGAGAAGGCATGGGGGTTGTCAGCCCTACTGATGTTAATTTTGCTCCTTCTGAGTATGACTTGGTTATTTATTATATGATTTAAAAAAACAAAATACGTTTAAAATGTTTCAACTTTTTAACTTTAATAAATAAAAGAATGTTAAAACTTGAAGGATTATATATCAGTATAAGTGTGCTAAACTAATAATCCAAAGTCACTCTTTTCAGTAAAGTACAAATTATGTTCTGGTCTTGAGAAGGTATTGAGTTGTCAAAGACATAATTTCCAGACATTCCAACTACGGTGAAAAAAGGATATCTCCAAATTTTTACTAGATATGTTTTGGGAATTGATGGGCTTGGGGGAGGGCTTGTTGCCCTCCAATCACTTTTGACTAATAAAAGGGCCATAGCCCTTTCAATTTCTAATGAAATGAGCCTTTTGAAGTTTCTACGCCAACAAATGGCCACTGATAATTTCTAGTGGATGCATTTTGGGAAAATACGAAGTGTGGGGGGGATCCACCCTCCAATCACTCTGAATCTTATAAAGGGCACTAGAACTTCAGATTTCCAATCCAATGAGTTCTGTCCAAAGTTTATTTGATGACCCTTTCTAAATATACCTTATGTGACCCCAGGGCATAACTTAAAACCCTTGCCTTGAGGGCTCGGGGGGGGGAGGGTTGTCATCCTCCAAGATATAATTTTCGGACCTTTCAACTACGTTGAACAAAATGCCTGTCTTAAATTTTGATTGGATGTGTTTGGGGAATTCGCGGGCGCGGGAGGGGGGTTAGTTGCTCTCTAATCAATTTCGACTTTTAAAAAGGGCACTAGCCCTTCCAATTTTCAATCGAGAGAGTTCTTTTAGAAGTTTCTACGACAAAAAGTAACCATCTCAAAATTTATATTAGATGTTAAAATAATTTACATTTTAATCATTTGGAAATGCAATCATTTTAACATCGCTTAAATCATTGCATTAATGATTGGTTAAAAACATTTATACCCTCCAAAATTACCGTTAACTGTTTGAACTTGAGAATTACTGGCATCAACAAATACTACTTGCGTGTATCCATTCAATAAAAAACCTTTCTATTTGGACTGTTTTTGATGCATTTAGACTATTTTGATGCATCTAATAACTTTCAGTACTTGTAAATTTAATAACAATATTGTCAAATCCAAAAATTTATCATGTAAGAAAAATAACGCAAACAAGGAAAATAGATATGGAGCAGTTTCTAGCTGGAGAGTGATCTTTTTTGTTCTGTTAGATATGGTGTCGAAACATTCTGAAGAATATGTTTGGTCCAAATGTTTGAATACGGACTACTTAAATAATTTCTGAGACTACACAGGCTAATCATGACAAAACATAAAATTACGAAGAAGAGAGAAAACGAGGACAAAAACAGCCAGTGAAAAATTTGATGTAGTGATCACCCTTCAGGTTCGTGAACACCCATAGGGGCAAGCCTGAAGTTGCTATCCCTTCAAGACATTATTGCGCTCACCTGGCTCTTACGCAATACTATAGTGCGCCTGTAATGGTATAGTACACCTACGTAATGGGTAATGTTTTCTAAGCGATGCAAGTGTTAATTACTTAGAAACCTAAGGATCTAGGGGAAAACCATCAGGAACCCGCCAAATCAGGATTTCTTTGGCTGCTACATAATGAGGCTTGGGGTGCTATATGATAGAGAATGTTTTTCTTAAAAAGCCACAAGGGCCAGGGGAAAGATTCAGGGCCCGCTAGTGGGGAACATTCAAGATACCGGAGTCTAGAGAAAAATTCCACCTAGCCCCTAGCAGCCAATTCAACCAGATCTGTAGCATTGTCACTGGCCGCCCTAGATTACAATTCTAACGGAAGGGCCCTAGCATAGAAGTTCACCGCGCCCCTAACCTAAAAACCGGAAAACTAGTATCCAATTCCAACGGCAGGGCCCTAGCATCGAATTTCACGATGCTTCACCGGGACCAAACCTAACCTAGCATAACCACCGGGGCTCTAGAATCCAATGCCGACTGGGCCCCTAACATTCAATTCCAAGGGAGGGCCCCAGCAGTCAATTCTAAGGGGAGGCCCCTAGCAACCAATTCCAACGGGTCCTCTAGCATCCACACATTTCACAGACAATACATTATTCAAGACATCTCAAGATTGCATTGGTTGTTTTGTAATAGGGAAATGTTTACTTATGTTAAGGTTGGCGCATTCTAACGTGACTTGTTTCATCAGGGGCTCGCAGGGGATCCCCGTTTGTATCTGAGGAGGGTGCAGACGTGGGGTGCTACGTACTGACAGTGCAGACGTGGGTTGTTACATAATAATCTAAGAGATTTTTTCTTTCAATGCGTTTGATTTCAGGGAAAATTTACAATCTAAATATTTTTTTCCCTATTAAGATACAAAAGTGATTTTTCTGCATTGGATTCGAGAGATAGACAGGTGGAATATGAAAGCCTTTTTAATATTAATTTTCAAGGTATACTTTCGACGTGATAACCTATTGCACGCACGGGGAGTCCCTGCCGGCTCTCTAGAACGATTAAATGGTTTACATGTTTCAAACCCTTTCCACATGAGAGTGCACAATCATCCCAATACTATTGATTTTTGCTCTATTAGATGCATCTCTCTGTTACAACGCTATTAGTTTTCTAAAGTGACCTAGACAGGTTGACTTAGCTATTGAATCAGTAAAATGTTACATCGCATTGACTTTAGATATTTCATTGCGTAGATGATTACGTATTGAAGATTCATTCTGGAGCAAGAAATCTAAAGAATAAAAGGCTTTTTATTGTACATACAACTTTACTTGATAAAAATAAATTTACTTGCATTAATAAAACACAAAAAAAAACAATTAAAACTCAATAAATCGAAAAAACGTAACGTAAAAAATCTCAAAAATTATAAAATATAGAGAAAAACCACAAATTACAAAAAGGCAGGTAGGAAGTGGTGGAGTATTGTTATTAGAGGTGAATTTAAGCCATATTAAGAGGTATCTCTGAGAGTTCTTAATGAAAATGCATTGTTACTATTGCTCTATTAGACGCACCTGCAAGAAAAAGGGACACATTTTTGCATTCGGTTATGTTTGGGAAGTTTAAATAAACTACCACGTTCCTTTGATCCGAGACTATGCATAGTCAGGCCATCGTGACAATATATGGCTGATAAACCCCATAGCAACCAATTCCAGAGGGGGGGCTTGTTATTGGAGATAAATTCGATCTATGTTAAGATTTATTTCTAAGAGGTTTTAATGAAAATGCCGCGTTTCTTTGAGCAAGACTATGCATATTCACGCCACCGTGATAATATGTTGCTACCCCTAGCCACAAATTCCAGAGAGGAGGCCTGTTATTAGAAATGAATCTAAACCATATTTAGAATTATTTCTGAGAGGTTTCAATAAAAATTCTACATTTATTTGAGCCAAGTCTATGCATGTTGACGCCACCGTGACAATATGTGGCTAGCCCATCCTAGCAAGCAATTCTAGAGGAGGAGGATTGTTATTAGAGATTAAGTTAAACCATTTTAAGCCTTATTTATGAGAGGTCTTAATGAAAATGCCTAATTTCTTTGACTGGATGTTAGATTTCAGTCCCCCAACGCTGAATTTTTTTAGCACCTCATACCTTAACTTTAAGCTGTAGAACATGTTAGTCCAGGCAATTCATGTCACCACGTCACACTATCGATGGTACACGGCACCTTCTGGCTCCCCTTATCATTACAAAGGCATTTTTTCAGTTAACACCTCAGAACTTAACTTTAAGCTGTGGAACAGGCTAGTCCAAGCAATTCACGTCACCTTATATAATTATGGATTGTACACAGCACACTCTAGCGCCCTTCATCGTTACAAAGGCATTTTTAAGATATTTTCGTAATAAAAATATGATATAAATCCAATGGTTTATGCTTTTGCAAGCCAACCTCAAAATACTACACCATCTCAATTCATGCCACCCTGCCACGCTATGACTGGCCCTCTGGCACCCTCTAGCACCCCTGCATCATTCCTAAGAAATTTTCCAGATATTTTCTTATTAAAAATCATGCATTAAATACATTGGGTGGTGTTTTCGCAACCCAACCCCCTGTGATGCACCATGTCAATTCACACCATGTCGTATTATTACTGGCCCTGTGGCACCCTTTGCCACCCCTCATCATTCCTAAGACATTTTCCAGATAGTTTTTGTTGAAAATCATGCATTAAATCCACTGGTTCATATTTTTCAAAGCTAACCGTCCGTGATATACCATGTCATTTCATGCCCACGTGCCAAACTCTGACTAGCTCTCTGGCACCCTCTGCCGACTCACGTCATTCCTAAGACATGTTTAGATATATTTTATTAATAAATTTAATTTTTTAATTTTTTATATAAATGACGACGGGGACACAGGGAATGTTCGATTAGCAATCACCATCAACAAATAATATATATATATATATATATATATATATAAAAATATGTTGTCTGTCTGTCTGTCTGTGGATCAGGTGACGTCATGTTTCTGTGTCGGCTGACGTCATGTTTTCGACTGACGAAATTACAGACCGGGACATCGGGACACAAATGACGACCGGGACACCGGCACAAAGGGAATATAAATGACGACCGGGACACAAGGAATGTTCGATTAGCAATCACCATCAACAAAGCACCGGGACACAAATGACGACCGGGACACAGGGAGTATAAATGATGACCAGGACATAAGTAAAAAAAATTAAAAACTAAAAAAAAGGTAAAAACTACAAAAAAACTAAAAAGAAAAAAAACTAAAAACTAATAAAAAACTAAAAAAGCTAAAAAGCTAAAAAAAACTAAAAAAGAAAATAGAATGAAAACGGAAAAAAAAATGAAAAATAAAGGAGAAAAACAAAACTAAAAAAAAAGAAAAAAAACTAAAAAAAGGTAAAAAACTAAAACCTAAAAAAAGACCAATTCAAAAACGAATGTATATACAGACCGGGACACAAATGACGACCGGGACACAGGGAATATAAATGACAACCAGGACACTCAAAGAGAAATTACAGACCGGGACACCGGAACACAAATGACGACCGAGACAAAAATGACGACCGGGACACCGCGACACAGGGAATATAAATTACGACCGCGACACTCAAAGAGAAATTACAAACTGGGACACCAGGACACAAATGACGACCGGGACACAGGGAAACAACAACAACGGGGACGCCGGGGGGCACAGGGGGATATATAAATGACGACAGGGACACAACGAATGTTCGATTAGAAATCACCATCAACAAAGCTCAAGAGCAATCATAAGAATAATGAGGTATAGATCTGAACTCAGATTGTTTTTCCCATGGACAATTATATGTTGCATGTTTAAGAGTCGGTAAACCTGACAATCTATTTATATGCACAGACAATGGGACAGCCAAGAATGTTGTACATTCGCAAGTTTTACGTAGTTAAAAATATATATATATATATATCTATCTATATTCATAGGTGGGACACAGGGACGCAACTACAATGGCGCGTAACTAATATGGCGCGTAACGACTTGCGCGCGCGGGGGGGCTTGGGGGGGGGCGCGAAGCGCCCCCACCAACTAGGTGTTGGGGTGGCGCGAAGCGCCACCCCAACAGCTAGTATATATATATATATATATATATATATATATATATATATATATATATATATATATATATATATATATATATATATATATATATATATATATATCATGAAAAGAGAAATCACCAATGCAACAGCAAAAACACAAAAAAAAGAGAGACAGAAGGAGAAAAGGAAGACCGTTTTCCTAAATTAGTGATTAATATAGACCAACACTTGAATGAGGCCTTAACCCTACTCATCCATACAATCACATAGGTCAAACAGCATAGCCAAACACAATCAACCATAAAGAATAATCCATGGACAGGCAGTCATGTCGTCAATAAGTATAAGTCGTCATTTACCAAACAATAGAAAAAATAATATAGACAAATAATTCAGAGGCAACACCCAACATAAGGGCTCATCAGGAGAATACACTGGTCTATGTAGGGTTTCGCCACTCTAAATTCTCTACCCAACACACTGTTGTGGCTAGCACAGAATATCCATGGCATCCCCGCGTCAGGTATCACCCCCAAAATATATGCCTATGAAAGAAAAAAAACAGCAAATGTAAACCAACCAAGTAAAACCAAAACAAGCTTATCCTGTTAATATATCCCTCCCTTTAGCAACAATAGATAAACTAAATATTATAAATTTTGCCAAATCATAAATATTAACACATTGCAAAAAACCTGAATGAACTAAACAATTATAGAATTCACCTTTACCATGTGGCCAATTTTTAAGAAAATCCGCTCAATTAGAAACACAATTCAAAATAAATGGCGCTGCGACAACATTTCTCGAACCTCCGAAATTAGTTGAAAATTTCTTTAAGTATTTCTAGATAATTCTTTTGATATTTATTAAAAGTTCGTTATAATGAAAACTAATTTTTTTAAATTGCCAAGTTAATTTATTTACAGAAAAACCTCTTGATATCAATTTTTGGCTTAAGACTTTACATCTACTTTTAAAATCAATATAATTACTACAAATCCTTGCATAACGAAGTAACTGTGAGAAAAACGCTGAATATGTGATATTTGAGTTTATATTACTTTCAGGGAATGGGAAACTAATCACTTCAAAATCAAAATCATCCGTTTTATTATACATTTTAAAACTTAATTTTTTATTATCACAAATGTTAATATTTAAATCTAAGAAATGATCTTCCTGACCAGCGCCATGACTAAGCTCAAGAATAAGCTCTGATGGATTCAAGGTTCAAGGTTCTTTTATTATAACCAATATATACAAAATATTAGGTAACTCAAGGCTGAGAGTATAGCTCGAATGCAATTGAGCTACCTTTAAGAAACACTAAATATGCACAAAATTAAAAATAAAAACTTCTCTTAACCAAACTTGACAGAAATAAATAAAAAACAAATCACGTGCCGTACGATACCACTTCCATCCTCCGCGCACCATCCTGAGACACAATTAAATTTACAACTTAAAACCAAGTGAGTCATAAGACATCTTTTGGCCTCATGGGCGAACCCCAGAGACCAACCCAATACTAAAAAAAAAAAAAAAAAAAATATATAAACATCCCTAAAAAAAAAAAAAAAAAAAAAAAAAAAAAAAAAAAAAAAAAAAAAAATCATATTATTTAGATTTATAACTTTCAATCAGCACTCTTTTCAACTTCCGTCTTATAGCATCTATGCTTATATTAAAATCAATCTCATTTTTCAAACTTTCCCAATGTAGAGGAATCAAATACCTCAGGCAAAAACGCGACCTCTCTGTAACTACCTTAGGAGTCCGCAGATTATATTTACCACGGGTTTCAACTTGTGAAGATGAAGGAGAAGAAATAAGACCCATCGATGCAAAATATCTGGGGAGCTTTTCTCGTTCAAGCTTAATCTTAAACATAACACTTAAAAATTGGATACTTTGCCGAACAGGAAGAATATTATGAAGTGAAAAAAGGGTCTCTGTTGTGGATTTTAAGGGGAAGTTTGATGGCGAAGGCAGAAAAGGTTTAAGTATACGAACTGCTTTATTTTGTATAATCTGTAGAGGGGTAACATTACTTTTAAAAGTGTTCAAAAAAATAATAGATGCATAGTCAAAATGGGATTGCACAAGGGAAAAGTAAATGGATTTAAGAGCGCAATATGGAAGAAGGTTTTTCAGTCTGCACATTATACCAACTCCACGGGCAGACTTTGCTCTAACCTGATTAATTTGCTCTTTCCATGACAAATTCTCGTCAAACACAACTCCTAAATATCTTATCAATACAACCCTTTCAATAACAGACTCAGGTTCATTCGCAGAAATGGAAACTGAATCTATATCTGGAAACTTGTGACCCGTCCTGCTGTAAACAATAAACTTAGTCTTCTTTCTATTCAGAAGTAGTCTATTATCAGAGAGCCAAGTAGACAATCTATCATATGCGGATGTTAAATTGACCACTAGCTCTTCACGAGATTTACCAGAAACGGTTGCTGCAGTGTCGTCAGCAAACTGAGTGTCTATAGAAGAAACTCCAGTAGCTGAGCACAAATCATTAATGTAAACTAGGAAAAGCAGAGGTCCTAATACGGATCCCTGGGAACACCAACCTTATCTGACTGCTGTAAAGAATCAGATCTAGCATCATTATATATAAGTATCTGCTGCCTCCCATGAAGATACGATTCAAGTAACCTAAGGCAATTACCACGAATACCAGCATTCGAAAGCTTATACAAAAGAATTTCATGAGAAATGGAATCAAAAGCTTTCTGTATGTCTAAAAATATAGTTGCAGGCGTTTCTCCACGGTCAAGACAATCATTAATATGTTGGACAATAATAGCCATAGGATGATCACTGCAATGCTCTTTTCTAAATCCAAACTGAAGTTTAGAAATGTAATCAAATTTCTCAAAAAAAGAATAAATTCTGTTATACAGTGCTCGCTCTACAACCTTCGAAAAAGCGGAGAGTATCGATATAGGACGATAATTAGCAGGAAGCCTTGGGTCATCACCTTTATGTAGAGCCACAATTCTTGCTGATTTAAATGTTGAAGGATGGACACCAGTTACAAATATAAGATTAATAATGTGGCATAAAACCGGTGATATAACTGGGAATATTTCTTTGACCAAATTAGTAGAAGATCCATCAAGGGCTTCAGATGAACCGTTCTTCATTTTAGATATGATCTGTTTTAGTTCAATTTCAGTAACCGGGGAAAGGAACATGCTTTTATCAGAGGGAGGGAGCATGTGATCTTTAAATAAATCATTGTTATTATTATTTGGAGAAACATGAGATGTATTAGCTGTTTTTTCACCGATGCTTACAAAATGAGCATTGAGCAAGTTCACTATTTCCTGCTTATCGGAAGAAAAAATACCATCACCACGTAACATTTCATTCGGAAATGAAGATTTTTGAGACCTTCCCAACAGAGAGTTAATAAGTCTCCAAGTATGTTTTTGATCCCCACGAGCTTCTACAAATGATTTTTCAAAATATATAGCTTTTGCTTTCCGAATTAACTGTGTCAGGACATTTTTATACTTTTTAAACTCTTCTTTATTTTTAGTAGATGGGAATGACATAGATATTTTAAATAGCTTATTTTTTATTGAAATAGAGTGTAGAAGCCCGCGTGAGATCCATGGTTTTTTAGGGAGTGTATATTTTTTTATTTTAATGCGTCTCAATGGACATGCTTCATCCAAGCACTCACGGAAATATTTTAAAAACAGAGCCGTAGAAATCTCAGGGCATTCACATTCTAGAATTGCAATCCATTCATTTAAATACAAAAGGTTCCTCAATTTATATTTTTAATTATAAATATTCAATTATAATATACTTAATTCAATTATATTTTTAATTATTCCTCAATTATATATGTTTTTAGAAATATGAATGAAATCCTTACAATTTAAGACCAAAATATCATCTAAATATCTTTTATTATTTGACAAAGCATGTTTTAAATTAATTGGATTATTCTATCCATCATATATTTATATTCTAGTTGACTCAAAAACCAGTCAGCTATAAATGGGCTGGTATTCTCCCCCATGGGAATTCCCACAATTTGCTTGTACAAATCACCCCCAAATCTTATATAAGTATTGTATAAAACAAATTCCAATAACTCAAAAATCATATCCAAGCTGTAACATCTCAAGTTAACTGTAGTATTGAAGCAATTTGTCCATATAGCTTTTTTAATATAAATGTCTATTTTTAAGAACCTTTTACTAGATAAGAGGAAAGATTTCTTGATAACAGTTTTTAAATTATCAAACACTACATTAAGTGATAAATTAGTATACATTGTCGCAAAATCGAAAGTCTCAATTCTTTTAGCTGAAACCATTGTTAAAGAATCTATCACCTGCAGTGAATTATTAATACTCCAAATATGGATTAAAATTCGAAAATTTTTTAATACCAGAACAATAGGTTTTAAGTTTATTTACAATTTCCTTTAAAATTAAAGAAAGGTCAGTAGCAGCAGTGCGGGTTGGACATTTAGCTGCTCCAGCAATAAACCGTGGTTTAGGGGGATTCTTATGAAATTTTACAGTCCAATATAGGAAAGGGAACTTTTTATCATTGTCATTTATTTTAATATAAAAATTTTTAAAAAGTATTTCTTCAGTCTTTTCAATTAAATTCTCATCCTCTATATTTACCTTTTCGTAAACATTAGTTGTGCATAACTCCCTTTTTAAGATATCACAATACAGCCTCGACAAATTCTGGCAAAATTATTATTAGCTTTATCCACTGGCACAATTACAAATTCATTCTTTAGATTAGCAATTGCTTGTTTAATCTTCGCATTATAAAATAATGATTTAGTGTTACTATTTTTTAAGTTAGAATATATTTTATTTCTTATTCTACTAATAATTAAATTCTTCCAACTTGGAAAACTCTCTTTATTTTTATTCTATTTCTTACACCACTTATCAATAAATAAATCAAAATCATTTTCCAAGCCATCAAGAACACTTGGTGGTTTCAGATGATGAGAAAGACGGAAATTAGCCCCTTTATTCATTATAATTTGAAGATCATCTTGCTTTATTATTGACAAGTCCCCTGTTATAACATGTTTGTAATATATATATATATATATATATATATATATATATATATATATATATATATATATATATATATTTTATATATATATATATATATATATATATATATATATATATATATATATATATAATAAACACACACACACAAACACACACGCACACACATACACACACACACACACAAACACACGCACACACAGGCACACACATACACACATGCATACACAAATGCACACACAGACACACAAACACACACATAATCACACACATACACACACAAACACATGCACACACATAAGCACAAAGACACACACACACAAACACACACACACAAACAAACACAAGCAAATACACACGCACACACATATACACAAACAAATACAAACACACACACAAACACACATACACACATACACACACACAGACACACACACAGACACACAAACACACACACACAGACACACACACATACATACAAACAGATACACTCACACATAGAGAAAAACACACATACATAAACGCAGGCACACACACACACACACACACACATACACAAACACACACACACAAACACAGAGAGAGAGAGAATGAGAGAGAGAGAGAGAGAGAGAGAGAGAGAGACGCGCACACACACACAGACACACAAACAGACACACAAACACACACAAAAACACACGCACACACACACACACAAACACACGTACACACATAAACACAAACACACACACATACATACATACATGCACACACACAGACACACAAACACACACACACAGAGACACACACACACATACATACAAACAGACACACTCACACACAGAGACACGCACACATACATAAACACATGCGCACACACACACAAACACGCACATACACAAACACACAAACACACACACAAACACACACACACACACACACGCACAGAGAGAGAGAGAGAGAGAGACGCACACACACATACATACACACAAAGACATACACACACACATACATTCACACATACACACACTCACACACACAAACACACACACACACGCACTCACACACACACACACACACACACACACACACACACACACACACACACATACACGTATACACCCACACACACAAACACAAACTCTCACACACACACACACACACACAAACACACTCACACAAACAAATACACGCAAATACACACACACACATACACAAACAAATACAAACACACACACAAACACACACACACATACACACAGACACACACACACATACATACAAACAGATACACTCACACATAGAGACAAACACACATACATAAACACATGCACACACACACACACACACACACACACATACACAAACACACAAACACAAACACACACACACACACAGAGAGAGAGAGAGAGAGAGAGAGAGAGAGAGAGAGAGAGAGAGAGAGAGAGAGAGAGAGAGAGAGAGAGAGAGAGAGAGAGAGAGAGAGAGAGACACGCACACACACACAGACACACAAACAGACACACAACACACACAAAAACACACACACACAATACACGTACACACTAAACACAAACACACAAACACACACACACACATACATACACACATGCACGCACACACAGACACACACACAGACACACAAACACACACACACACAAACACACACACACACAAACACACACACACAGAGACACACACACACATACATACAAACAGACACACTCACACACAGAGACACACACACATACATAAACACATGCACACACACACACATACACGCACATACACAAACACACACACAAACACACACACACACACACACGCACAGAGAGAGAGAGAGAGAGAGAGAGAGAGAGAGACGCACACACACATACATACACACAAAGACACACACACATACATACACACACACATACATTCACACATACACACACACAAATACACACACACACGCGCTCACACACACACACGCACTCACACACACACACACACACACACATACACGTATACACCCACACACACAAACATACACTCACACACACACACACACACACACACACACACACACCACACACACACACACACACACACACACACACACACACACACACACACACACACACACACACACTGTGTGTGTGTCCCATTTATGATGAAATTATGAATTCTGATCGATTTTACATCCGTCCACAAAATAATGCTTTGAAATCGAATAGAATCCTCGATATTACCCTACCAAGCAAGCAATTGGCTTTTAAGAGTGCTTTAAGTAAAATGAAATTGTATAATGCCATTTAATCTTGTATTTCTTATTCAGTTACCCTTTCACCTTTACTTTGAAAGAGTCATCTTATTTTAGTTTTGAATTTTTTAAGTTTTTTTTTATATATTTTTATTGGTTTTATTCTGCACTGAGGGTGGTCAAGCGGAGGTCTTGACTGAAAAATTTGCATAAGTATTTAATATTTTCACTGGCTGTTATTGTCCTCATTTCCTCTCTTCTTCTCGATTTTATGTTTTAGCGGACTACATAAGGCCACAACTACACACAGGGGGTTAATAGGGAGAACTTGCTGAAAAAATTTAACCATGTTAGTAATCAAATGCACCATTTAATGTTTTGATTGCCACCTGCTTTCTCAAGAAAAATTTTTTCATCCCCTTCTTCCTCACCCAAAAGTAAGACATATATGCACTATTGTATAAAGCTAATATATTTTGGGATTCTTAGCTGATATATCTTAGTAAAGAAAGATTGTATTTGTTCAGCATCAGCATTCAATATTCTAGCATTGAATGTTTACAAAGATCTTAAAAGCTTTTTCGTTTCTAGTATATCTTTCTTCCAAGCTTGAAAACCTCCAAGGAAATTTTGAAGTCCTTAACAGTTTAGTGCTACAGCAAAATTTACTATAAAGAGCACATGTCAATATTCACCACATGAAGCTTAATGTCTGGAATTACCTTGGCTTCGAAAAGAATAATTTGGATACTCCATAGTCTGTGACCATTCACTCTCTTCCTTTTAGGTTTCTCATTCAGTATCTCGAAGCTATTTTGCAATGACCATTTTATTGCTTTGCAATAAGAGAGAAGGCTAGATTAAGGGATTTTGATATTTTCATAGTGTCCACGCTTATATTGTGTTTATTTTTTTTTATCAAGGTTACTTTGTGAACAACGATGTTTTAGTTTTACTTTTCTTTTTAGCAATATATAAGACTAATGAAGAAATTTCGCGAACAAATGTGCTTATCATTATTTATTATACCTATTTTTCGGTACCTTACGGCAAGTCTCTACGATAGCATGACTCACGTAGATGGATATCTTGTAGTATCTTATGCCCTGTAGTAAAAATATAAAGACTAGGGTCATTTATCTTTTTTTGCACTATTCGCCTTTTTCATTTGAGTAGAGGGAGAGGGAGGTGCAACTTTGCTCTTGAAATTGATGTAATGTACTCAGGAAAATATCATGAATGTATGCACTCCATTGCTCTTTTGGAACAACTTTATTTTTTATCGGATTTTTTTTTTTAATTGGATTTTATTGTTATCCTACACTGAAACTCCAATTGCACTGCTATATTTTATACATTGTCACTTTTACAGTTTTGGGCGGCATACGTCCCCTGTGAAGCCCAAGACTTGGATGCAGTCAGACTTACGCTGGAGCAAATTGACATAATCAAGCGGATGACAATCCAATACTCTAACTATCTCACTTTAGTTAACACATCACAAGGTACGATTTATCAGCTTTATCTTTTTGTCTTTGACAATTTACTGACAATCACAAACGGTGGTCCATCTGAACACCCTACAAGAGCAACTGAAGAGTGGGGGAGTAAGTTAAAAAGCTGTAATTCACAATTAGTTACATAATGTACGTAAATAACTACAAGTGTAATCATACGGTATGTAATATATACAGTAATGGGTAATCATAGGGTATATTATTAATTGTTTTTTTAATATAAATGTCGTTTTTCTATTTGTATTATTTTATGTCCCGAAGACAGCATTATGTAGTGAATAAGTCATGAAAAGGCAGTATGGTCTTCGAAAATATATATATATATATATATATATATATATATATATATATATATATATATATATATATATATATATATATATATATATATATATATATATATATATATATATATATATACTAGCTGTTGGGGTGGCGCTTCGCACCACCCCAACACCTAGTTGGTGGGGCGCTTCGCGCCCCCCCCAAGCCCCCCCGCGCGCGTAAGTCGTTACGCGCCATATTAGTTACGCGCCATTGTAGTTGTGTCCCTGTGTCCCACCTGTGAATATAGATAGATTTATATATGTGTTTCAAACTACGTAAAAATTGCGAATATACAACATTTTTGGCTTTCCCACTACTGGAAGCTTTCCGTTTCCAATTGCCAGCAATTGATCTGAAAATGTTTGACCAGAATCATCGTTTTGCAATCGGACACGCATATTTGTAGTTAATTTTAATATTTTTACGTGTGTCCATAAATTAGAATTTTTCAGGCAAGCATTCATTTCGTCTGCAGGAGTTAAACTACGTAAAAATTGCGAATATACAACATTCTTGGCTTTCCCATTGTCTGTGCATATACAAAGCCGTATGCACTAATAATGACGTCATATGCAAACGCTCTTTTTACAAACAAACAAACATGCACACACACAACTCGTTTTTATATAGATAGATAGATAGATGGATACAATACAAATTAACTGCGTAAAACTTGCGAATATACAACATTCTTCGCTGTCCAATTGTCGCTGCATATAAATAGATTGTCAGGTTTACCGACCCTCGAACATGCAACGTACAATTGTCCATGGGAAAAACAATCAGTATTAAGATCTATACCACATTTTTCTAATGATTGACCTTGAGCTTTGTTAATGGTGATTGCAAATGCTAATCGAATTGGGAATTGCAATCTTTTAAATTGAAAAGGCAGATCCGTTGGAATCATGGGAATGCGAGGAATAAGAACAGCCTTACCCTCAAAATGCCCTGTCAAGATTGTCGCCTTTATTAGGCTTTCCATTGTTTTTTTTACGGCAAGTCGCGTGCCATTGCAAAGCTTTGGTGGGTCGCCTATTTTTAGTTGTAGCACGTGTGGTGGAAACCCTGAAAGATATATGGAATTTAAAAATTCAGATGGATAATTAACCGCTTCATTTGGTTCCAAAACTGTGTCGACTGACTTGCAAAGGACTGCCTGGTCTCGAATCTTGGTCAAAACAATATTGTTGATTTCGTGGACGTCTATATTTTTGGGTGCGAGAATCGCTCTTTCACTTAGCCATTTATTATTTTTATAATTTTTTAGAATATTCGGAAATACTTTTTCAATCAATTCATTTTTGGACGTCACTAAACTACAGAAATCAGCAGGTAGTTGTATACGTCCTGAAATTGAGTCTATCGTATCATAAATGTCTTTTTGTTCCGACGTTAACTTGTAAATGTTATTTTGTACATACGACAATAGATCACTCGTACTGTAACTTTGTTCACGATCCAATACTACACATGTCGAAACAGCAGCGATACGGTTAGGTGAAGGCATTCCCAAATCCTGAAGAGGTTTGTTTGCCATACGTACGCACAAATCTTCTATAATAACTAAAAGCCATTTATTATTTTTATAATTTTTTAGAATATTCGGAAATACTTTTTCAATCAATTCATTTTTGGACGTCACTAAAATACAGAAATCAGCAGGTAGTTGTATACGTCCTGAAATTGAGTCTATCGTATCATAAATGTCTTTTTGTTCCGACGTTAACTTGTAAATGTTATTTTGTACATACGACAATAGATCACTCGTACTGTAACTTTGTTCACGATCCAATTCTACACATGTCGAAACAGCAGCGATACGGTTAGGTGGAGGCATTCCCAAATCCTGAAGAGGTTTGTTTGCCATACGTACGCACAAATCTTCTATAATAACTAATGTGTCGTTATAAATTTCTGATGTAAAATCAAAAGTCATTTCTGACGTCTCTAACTGTTTTCGATGGAGTATATCTTCGGACATTTTTGACTTATATTTTTCCCATAACTCTGTAGGAGCTGATGGAGAGCAAGTGTACGAATTTGACTTGGGGTTGACGTTTCGCACGCGTCATTGATGCAGTTATCCCAGTGTTGGTCATTCTCCAATAAATTCAGAGCTTGGCATGCACTACGGTAAGTGTCATGTATAGTACCGTTTACAGTTCTCAAATACTCAAAGGATGTCGGACCGGGTACATTCACCAAAAGCAGGCGTAGAAAGAAGCATTCATGTTGATTGGGGTGAACGGTGTAGAGTCTTCCTATCGTGGTATCTTTGAAGATGGTAGGTTGGCCGTAAACCCACTGGTTATCTACTTCGATGGTGGTACCGTTGCCATGGTAGGTTTTTCAGTCATTTTACAATTAGAAATTTCTCTTTCAGCGGTCTTCTTACAATTAAAAATTTGTCTTTGAACGATATTCTTAAATACCTGTGTCCTGGTCGTCATTTAAATTCCCTGTGTCCCGGTTGTCATTTGTGTCCCGGTATCCCAGTCTGTAATTTCTCTTTTTTCTTTTTTCAGTTTTCTTTTTCTTCTTTATTTTTCAGCTTCACTATGAAATACATATCGCCGAACCTTTGTTTTTTTAACTAAAATCTGGTAGTCATTGATGACCTTATCCAAGTCAAAATCCCAAACCCAATCATCATCGCTATCATTTTCAGTTTTAATATGTTTTGACTCTCGCTGTCCAGGTGGATCTTCATCTAACTGCGCGGTTTTGCGTTCTTTAGCCTCAAGCCTGTTTCCTTGCTGTTCTTTTGATTCCTCGGCACGCTTTCTTTTCTGACTTTCTCTATCAGCAGCAAGTTTTTTGGCATAGACTCTTTGAGCATCTTCATCAGTCATTGTAAACTTAAACATTAATAGAATTCTACGCGAACATATGTCTTATATAACTTGAATGACGTCACCTTCAAAGCAAAAATGATGGCAACTAATTTCATGACGTCAGCCGAAACATGACGTCACCTGATCCACGATCCACAGATCCACAGACAACTTATTTTTATATAGATAGATATATATATATACTAGCTGTTGGGGTGGCGCTTCGCGCCACCCCAACACCTAGTTGGTGGGGGCGCTTCGCGCCCCCCCCAAGCCCCCCCGCGCGCGTAAGTCGTTACGCGCCATAATAGTTACGCGCCATTGTAGTTGTGTCCCTATGTCCCACCTGTGAATATAGATATATATATATATATGGTTTTAACTACGTAAAACTTGCGAATATACAACATTCTTTGCTGTCCCATTGTCTTTGCATATAAATAGATTGTCAGGTTATCCCCCTGTTTCCCCCGGTGTCCCCGTTGTAGTTGTGTCCCTGTGTCCCGGTCGTCATTTATATTCCCTGTGTCCCGGGTCCCGGTCATCATTTGTATCCCGGTGTCCCGGTCTGTATATACATTCGTTTTTTAGTTTTGTTTTTCTCCTTTATTTTTTTCCTTTTTTTTTCTTTTTTAGCTTATTTAGATTTTTAGATTTTTTAGTTTTTTTTATTAGTTTTTAGTTTTTATTTCTTTTTAGTTTTTTTGTCCCGGTCGTCATTTATATCCCCCTGTTTCCCCCGGTGTCCCCGTTGTAGTTGTGTCCCTGTGTCCCGGTCGTTATTTATATTCCCTGTGTCCCGGTCGTCATTTGTATCCCGGTGTACCGGTTTGTATATACATTCGTTTTTTAGTTTTGTTTTTCTCCTTTATTTTTTTCCTTTTTTTTTCTTTTTTAGTTTATTTAGATTTTTAGATTTTTTAGTTTTTTTATTAGTTTTTAGTTTTTTTTTCTTTTTAGTTTTTTTGTAGTTTTTACCTTCTTTTTAGTTTTGTTAATTTTTTTTTTTTACTTGTGTCCTGGTCGTCATTTATACTCCCTGTGTCCCGGTGCTTTGTTGATTGCTAATCGAACATTCCTTTTGTCCTGGTCGCTTTCTCTTTGAGTGTCGTCATTTATTTTTTTCTTTTTTAGTTCTTTTAGTTTTTACCTTTTTTAGTTTTTTTTTAGTTTTTAGTTTTTTTAGTTTTTTACCTTTTTTTAGTTTTTTTAGTTTTTTAGCTTTTTTATTTTTTTTATTAGTTTTTAGTTTTTTTGTAGTTTTTGCCTTTTTTTTTAGTTTTTTGTCCTGGTCGCTTTCTCTTTGAGTGTCGTCATTTATTAGTTTTTTCCTTTTTTTTTTTTAGTTTTTTATTGGTTTTTACCTTTATTTTAGCTTATTTTTCAGTTTTTTCCTTTTTTTTATTTTTTTTTATTTTTTATTTTTTTTAGTTTTTTACATTTTTTTAGTTTTTTTAGTTTTTTTAGTTTTTTAGCTTTTTTACTTTTTTTATTAGTTTTTAGTTTTTTTTGTAGTTTTTGCCTTTTTTTAGTTTTTTCAGTTTTTTTTTTAGTTTTTTATTGGTTTTTACCTTTATAGTTTTTTTAGTTTTTTAGCTTTTTTATTTTTTTTATTAGTTTTTAGTTTTTTTTGTAGTTTTTGCCTTTTTTTAGTTTTTTCAGTTTTGACGTCACCTAATCCAGTTTTTTCAGGTGACGTCACCTGACACATCCATCCACACATCCACAGACAGACAACTTATTTTTATATATATAGATAGATATAAGTTGTTTGTTTGTGTGTTGACTGACGTCATGTTTGTGTGTCGACTGACGTCATATTTTTCAACTGACGTCATTATAAGGATTGAGCATTATTCCGTCATGAAGTTGCTTATAAACTGACGTCATGTTTGTCAACTGACGAAATTACAGACCGGGACACCGGGACACAAATGACGACCGGGACACAGGGAATATAAATGACGACCGGGACACTCAAAGAGAAATTACAGACTGTGACACCGGGGCACAAATAACGACCGGGACACAGGGAATATAAATGACGACCAGGACACAGGGACACAGCTACAATGGGGACGCCGGGGGCACTGTGGATATATAAATGACGACCGGGACACAGGGAATGTTCGATTACCAATCACCATCAACAAAGCTCAAGAGCAATCATTAGAATAATGAGGAATAGATCTGAATACGGATTGTTTTTCCCATGGATAATTATATGTTGCATATACAAGAGTCGGTAAACCTGACAATCTATTTATACACACAGACAATGGGACAGCGAAGAATGGTGTATATTCGTAAGTTTTACGTAGTTAAAAACATATCTATATATATAAAAATAAGTTGTTTGTGTGTTATATATGTCTGTCTGTCTGTTCGCATATGACGTCTGAATTATTTCTTCATATACCAATTCAAAAACGAATGTATTCAAGCCTGAAGTAGCTGAGTTGGTAACGCGTTATGTTCCAGGTTCTAGGTCCGAGAGGTTGCAGGTTCGAACCTTGGCTAGGTAAAAACTACAAAAAAAAAAACTTATAAGAAAAAACTAAAAACGAAAAAAAAACTAAAAAACTAAAAAAAGGTAAAAACTACAAAAAAAACTAAAAAGAAAAAAAATAAAAACTAATAAAAAAAACTAAAAAAGAAAAAAAATAAAAAGGAAAAAAAGAAAAATAAAGGAGAAAAACAAAGCTAAAAAAATAAAAATAAAAAAAAAATAAAAAGGTAACCAATTCAAAAACGAATGTATATACAGACCGGGACACCGGGACACAAATGACGACCGGGATAGAGGGAATATAAATGAAGAGACACAGGGACACAACTACAACAGGGACGCCGGGAGGCACAGAGGGATTATAAATGACGACGGGGACACAGGGAATGTTCGATTAGCAATCACCATCAACAAAGCTCAAGAGCAATCATTAGAATCATGTTGTATAACTAAAAAAACTAAAAAAAAGGTAAAAAACGAAAAACTAAAAAAAAGACCAATTCAAAAACGAATGTATATACAGACTGGGACACCAGGACACGGGTTTAACCAAATGTGACTAAAATTGGATCGTTGTGAGATCTATATATATAAAAATAAGTTCAAAAACGAATTTATATACAGACCGGGACACCGGGCCAAAATTACGACCGGGGTACCGGGAATATAAATGACGACCGGGACACTCAAAGAGAAATTACAGACTGGGACACCGGGACACAAATGACGACCGGGACACAGGGAATATAAATGACGACCGGGACACAGGGGCACAGCTACAAGGGGGGTGTCGGGGGCACAGGGGGATATATAAATGACGATGGGGACACAGGGAATGTTCGATTAGCAATCACCATCAACAAAGCTCAAGGGCACTCATTAGAATCATGAGGTATAGATCTGAATACGGATTGTTTTTCCCATGGACAATTATAAGTTGTATGTTCAAGAGTTGGTAAACCAATCTATTTATATGCACAGACAATGGGACAGCGAAGAATGTTGTATATTCGCAAGTTTTACGTAGTTCAAAACATATATATATATATATATATATATATATATATATATATATATATATATATATATATATATATATATATATATATATATATATATCACAGGTGGAACACAGGGACACAACTACATTGGCGCGTAACTAATATGGCGCGTAACGACTTACGCGCGTGGGGGGCTTGGGGGGGGCGAAGTGCCCCCACCCACTAGATGTTGGGGTCGCGCGAAGCGCCACCCCAACAGCTAATATAAATATATATATATATATATATATATATATATATATATATATATATATATATATATATATCTATCTGTATTCACAGGTGGGATACAGGGACACAACAACAATTGCGCGTAACTAATATGGCGCGTAACGACTTAGTACGTCTGTACTTAGTACTTAGTACGTCTGTTCGAAACAGCAATCGATTTGATGCCTACTGATACGCATAAAATTGTTATTTCCGCTGACAAAACGCCTACTAGCCGACATGTGTGTAGATACAATGCTCCAACTATCGACGAAGTGGCAATCGTTATGGTCGGTGATCAGTTTTTACCTCGAGATATTATTCTTCATAAGCGAAACGCTCAGTTGGTATGAATTGCTGAAACTCATCGAAAAGAAAAACTAAAAAAAAGAAAAGAAAAAACTAAAAAAGAAAAACTAAAAAACAAAAAAACTAAAAAAAAAACTAAAAGAAAAGAAAAAAACTAAGAAAAGAAAAAACTAAAAAAGAATATATATCTATAAATCTATATATATAAAAACAAGTTGTCTGTGTGTCTGTCTAGTGACGTCATCTTTGTGTGTCGACTGACGTCATGTTTGTTGACTGACGAAATTACAGACCGGGACATCGGGACACAAATGACGACCGGGACACTGAAAGAGAAAGCGACCGGGACACAAGGAATGTTCGATTAGCAATCACCATCATTTTCATCATTTTAACTAAAATCTGGTAGGCATTATTGACCTTATCCAAGTCAAAATCCCAAACCCAATCATCATCGCTATCATTTTCAGTTTTGATACGTTTTGACTCTCGCTGTCCAGGTGGATTTTCATCTAACTGCGCGGTTTTGCGTTCTTTAGCCGCAAGCCTTTTGGCATTAACCCTTTGAGCAGATTCCTCGGCTGTTTCTTCTGCCATTGTAGGATTTATACTAAAATTTTTCTTTGAATTAACTATTTGAGCAGCTTCCTCGGCTGTTTCTTCTGTCATTTTAAGATCTATACTAAAAATTCCTCTTCACGTGCCAAGCTTCTCAACAATTTATAATAAACCTCAATTTTTAAGTATCTGTTTTAAGGTTTTCGAATTACTTTAATCTATTGTCAAAATACTTCGAAATATTTATGCAATTCCCAGTTTTTACATTTTAGTTTGTTTTCTTTATCTTCTTTATTTTTCAGACGTCATATGCAAACCCTCGACACAAAAATATATACAACTTATTTTTATATATATAGAAGATATAATCTGGCGTAACAGACAACTTATTTATATATATATATATATATATATATATATATATATATATATATATATATATATATATATATATATATATATATATATATATATATATATATATATATATATCATATTTTTGTATATTCCGTCTGTCCAATTATCTGAGGAAAAAAAATATCCCAAGTTTCTCTTTACTTTGGTCCACAAACCGATGCATTTGTTGGAAACTTTTCAGAAAGTATTCTTGTCAAACATTATTTTTTCTTGAAAATATCTTTAAGGCGGCTTTCAACCAAAAACTTTATTTCTCTGCATTCTTTTGTTATTTTGATTAGTCTTTAGTAGTAGGTACATTTTATTTATTCCCACAACAGTGAGCAATATTTCTCTTGGTGAAATCCCATTATCCAAAGGAAGTAAATGGCAAAGAAAACTACGCTGTATTTCAGATATTATTAGTGAAAGTAATTTGGTCATTTATTTCAAAAGGACATGAATTCTTTTCACCGGTTGTAAACCATAAAGGTTAAATAGATAGAGAAGCATTGAAAATAATTATGATTCCATATAGCCTGATAATTATGATTCCATATAGCCTGATTTTGATAGCGAAATAATAAAAGAACTTACCTAAAAAAAAACTAATGTGCTTTCTAATGACGAGTTTTTTTTCTCTTCCTCTTTCTAAATTTCTATACCTCTTTTAAATGTTCTATCAACTCTGGCTCTGCTGAAAGTTTTAAATTTTCTTAAACTAATGGCTACTTTTTAAATTGTGGTAGGCTTTTGTCGTAGGCTATTCCTCATTGGGGACAATTTATTACATATGCAGCGTGGTAACAGATGAAACCTACTGATTCGGGAAGAGTGGAATGGCATAATTACTATTTCGCTAAAACAGTGTTAACTGATTTTACCAGTTTTAGTTCAATTAAAACAATACTCTACCAAGAAGTTTTTTAACTTCTTGCCTCTAGGTAGATGCTTCGACATTTCAAGATGTATCACCTAAGGCAGAAAACCAAGTCAAATTTCTTCAAAATCAATCTCAGAAATAAGATGTGGAAGAAGAATATATTCTAAAACTCTACCAAGACCGCAATAGGACAATAAAAGGAAAAAATTAATATGCAATGTGCCAAATTTAATATCTGAATTACCAGGTCTCACAGGAAGCTATCAACTAGAACAAATTTCAGTTGCCCAAAGAAAGGGTGGCAGTTAGGGGTGTTATATCCCATTTCTTTTGACATTTCGTATCAGTGATTCATTCAATTTGACTTCAGCCAGTATCCAGGTGCTCATATCAGTGACTGACAATCTGAGTCATTTTTCTATTTCAGTAATGATTTTCATATTTCCAAACATCTGTAAAAATAAAAGAAAGAAATAAGGCTAATTTTGGGACTTATCAGTTTTTGCCGTAGATCTCAGTCACAGACAAATCGATTCATTTAAGTTAAAACAGTTTTCAAAACCCCATCAGATCTCTCAACGATCACATGATCTCCGAAGAGACTCGTCTGGCAGCTATTTCCCTTGTTTTAAAGCTTATTTTTACTCTATGCAATTTTATCTCTATTAATTTGGTCGTTCAAAATTAGCCCGTCCAAATTATTGGAATTTGGTTGTTAAAGTTTGGTTTAATTGAAGTTCACGAGCTCTGCTCTCCTTTGGAGGTTGATATTGTTTTATTATATGAAAATGATTAGATAAATTGGCTGAAGCTGAATAACATAAATAAACCAAAAGCGAGAGACAAAGTTATGTGCAGGGGCTCGGGGTAAAACTAAAAAAACATTTATATACACAATGGAAAAGTAATCAGGATTCAAATGATAGAAGTCCTGCAAAGCGCGTTTGAAGCATATGATTCTAGGACAGTAAGGTAAACTCGATTGCCAAACAAGTTCAATAGAACAAATTTCTATTGAGATATGTACCTTCACTTCAAGCTTGATTAAACAATTCTCATCGTAGACCAAACAAAGTCATCTATGAAAAAAAAACTTCCTGGAGCGGATTTATTGACTTGGTTTTGAGCACAAACCAGGGAGAAGATCCTTGCCAAAGTCTTAAATTAACAATTTTATTCTGTAATGGAACAACCGACGCTTCACATTCTGATAAACTTGCACTCTTAATCTGCACTATCAGCTAGAAAAGGATGCCTAGGTAGATTATCAGATGCTAACGAGTTTAATCAGAGAAACGACCAGGGTATGGGAGTAAGCACAAGCGAATCACTGTCAAGGACAGAAATCCCTACGGGTAAACTAGCGTTTTAGTCTTACGAATATGCAACTCCAATGTCTGGTCAGTTTAATGAAGGTTGGTGGAAAATATTGGAATATTTTATTGCCATATATATAACATTCCATGCCAGGCCTACAGACTAAACAAAATTATAAATTAGTCTAAACTTGCAATTCATTTTTCTTGAAAGCCCAGCTACTCAAGAGAAAGGTGTATCTTCAGAGAAGTGTATATTCTTCTGCTTATTTACATAGCGTTTTGCCACCCTTAAAGAAACCTCTAAAAGAAGAACCGTAAAACTTATCACAGAACCAATGGAATGCAATGGCTGAAACCACACACGCCCTAGTTACTTCGTTTGATGCAATAGTCTTAGCTCTTGACAAAAAACATAGAAAGGATGTCAATATGAAGACAAAAGCGCAACTAAACCAGCATACTTCTGAAAGGGATCCTTAACTTCGAATTTATCACCTGCCTTACACTCATGAAAAAAAAAAGTACAAGTACAAGTCCAACAATTTACAAGTCCAAGATTTCAACAGGGAAACTTGAAGTAGAGGTAATAAGCATCATCGACGCAATCGAGATACTTGTAGTTACGAAGACATTTTTCTAGAGAATACCTGAGAATAAAACAAAAATTTTAAAGAACAGTGCAGCCCAGTTTTCTAAAAAAATGGAAGCTGATCCAGCGAAAAATTTCACCAGACATTACAGTCAGAGACTCAAACCATCTCGTTTTGACGGCCAAACTCAAGTCAACCTAAGATCGCAATGTATCAGTTCTACGACCAACATTTTAGATGATAGTAGATAACCTAAGAGTATTCCTAGCGGATTTTTAGCCATTTTTCTTTTTTCTCCAGGGTCCTTTGAAAAAAAGAAATCAGTTGCAAATATTGATCTAATAGCTACATTTTTCCCAAAGCAGGAATGAACTTCAGGCACCACTACCCTTCATATAGAGCTTGTTGTTTTATTTCAGTTACGTCGCGGTGTTATTTTTTCAGTCCTAGTTGAAGGACGTAACCATTGTTTTCAGCTCAAGCAAGCTAATTGTCTTTTAAATTGGTAACAACTGCACCATTTACAGTTGAAGCAGCTGAAACAAATTCAGTTGAACTCAAGTTTACTAAGAATTGGTTAAGAACTCTCATACATAATTCCCAACTAGATTCCTTCATGTTACTGGTCAGTAAGAAATGCCTCACCAATACCGTTGACTTAAACATGATTATCCCTTCGTGGTTTATTTTAAAGAAGACGTAAACCCAGATATACACTGTTCTTAGTTACATATTTATGCATGGTGTTCGATTTTTGTTTCTTTATTATTTTAGTAGATAAGAACAAATGATAAAAGATTATTGTCCATGAATTTTTAGGTAATAAAATGACATAATTTTATAATCTAAACCTAGAATTCATTTAAATAAGGTATATCATCCCCTCCTTATGACCGGGGTTCTTTGAGCCATTCCTCATAACAACTGAAATTAAACAAATTTTAAATAGTAAGTGAAAGTCTGAAAACATAAGTTTGCAATATTCCTGAATATGATGCGCGCAAATTAGTGTTGTGCTTATAATCATAATATAGATGATCTTCCGAGCATTCTTTTGGCTAGTAGCCTACAGTTACGGCTAAAAATGGCCAGAATATAAAACCTTTGTTCAAGGAGGGTTTTGTCAGCCAGTGAAGTCAAGTTTAAAGTCGAAGAAACGTACGCTTTTGAAGGATCAGAAAAAATTAGAAATCTCTGGAACTTCGAATAGACATGTATCTATTCTAGAAAAAAGATTTTGTTTTGTGAGGTTCTTCCCAGTTTTTGTTAATCAAGAACATTATTGTTAAGAGTCTATTTCATGCTAAGCTTATAATGAAGAGCAAAGTTTGTCGAAGTTAAGTAAATGGCATCAGAATGGTTAAAATTAATCAGGAACTAAGGGAATATGCCAAATATAGACGAAATAGGGATATCGTTAAGACTGAATTAAATCAGAGAAAATTTAATTTTATATCTGCATACTTAAACTAAACTGCAGCTCTTCAAAGAATTGTCTTTAATTGAAGGCCTTCTTTTTTTCCTAAAAAAGGTTTGACCCGCCTTGGGTTATTTTCCTTCTTTTCTAGCTAATCAATGTAACTTCAAAGATTTGATCTCAATTCAGCTCCTCACTATATTTCAGGAATTGAAGATGCATTTAAAAACGGTAAAATTGCAAGTATTCTTGGAGTTGAAGGTGGACACCTCATTGGAAATAGTCTAGGTGTTTTAAGAATGTACTATGATTTGGGAGTAAGGATGCTCACATTAACTCATACATGCAGCACACCTTGGTGAGTAGGCGTTTATATTCTTTTTGTAAACTGGGCAATATTATAGACTACAGCCAATATACTAGGAAAAGACTTTAGATAATTAGACTGGCAATATCAAAACGTGATCTGTTCTTATTCATTAATGGAACCTGGTTTGTCATTTATGGTGGTCCTCAACTTTTCTAACCTTGATCTTAACCTGCTATTCACTATAGCAGCAAAGCTATGAACCTATAATAATCATGAATATTTGGGTTATATTTTCAAGTAAAATATTTTAAAAAGATAATATTAGGGACTCTTTCCAACTTTTTGCTTTGCCATTCAGCTAAATATCAAATTTTGCTGGACTGGCCTACTAGTACAAGGAAAAAACCACACAAAAGTTTTAGCATGACCACTTTGCTGTTGCCTTACTAAGCTTATTGGGATTTTCGTCATCTGACACCAGACAGTTTGATCTGTTTTTTGACTGTTTGATCGTTACCTTAAGTGCAGTGGCGTCATTGAGGGGGAGGTAGGGCAAGCGGAACTGCCCCCAAAAAATCTGGAGAAAAATTATAAAGTAACTTTAAAACTGGTGCTCGTTTTAAGTTTCAACTTCGTTCTTTACTTGGAGTAGATAATTTTTTTATTTAATCCATCCTCATTTTTATTATAAGAAACGTGAAAAACAGGGGGCCCATTACACTTACTAAGATGTTACACATTATTATTTAAACAAATACACCACCTTCGAAACCTTATCATCAAGTAAATAGGTAGTCCTATTTAAGGCCGTGATTAAGTGAACTGATGGAACTCAAAAATCCATGTTAAAATTGAAAATATATATTTAAAAAATACTCAAGTATTCATTGGTGGAAGATACCGCTTTTAAAATCGGGCCGTAGCTTCTTGAATATGCTACAAAGCGTTTGCTAGGATTTTGCTTTATTTCCTCTAATTGCTTAGAAATCCTAGAAAATGTCTAGCTCTTTTTCACAAATGTACTCTATGAAGGATATTGATTTTAGAACAAAATCGGTACTATTATTAGCAGAAGACAATAACCTGTAAGGTGATTGCAACCATTTTTTGAAGTATTTTCCTGTTTTCGAACAGTCCCATAGAATATTTTTAGCTACATTAATTTTTTATGTTTTTTGCCGGAAAGAATCGTTTCAGATCGCCGATAACACCCCTAAAGGCCAGATTGACAAGTTGATATAATTAACCTGCTATTTCCGCGAATGAATAAGTGCTATTTGAAGGGTTTATGACAATCGACGGTCTCTAGAGAATTGAGAGACAGAGGGCTACCCTAACTTCAATTTTGAATTTCGATGCTTTCAAGTTCACTTAATCACGGCCTTAATGGCAAAATTGCAAAAATGTACTATACTTCCTGTTTCACCACGTTTGCCCATATTAAATTGTTTTTCATAGTTGGTAAGGGTCTTTTACTTTCTAAGCTCCATTAGTCCAACATACGATTTTCTTGTTTTAAAACTTTCAAAATGGACATGAATACACCCTCCATATCTGCATATAGGACAGAAGTTAAATCACTGAAAAACAGGAAATCGTTCAAAACAAGTTTTTTTTTTCATTGAGAGACATGAAAAGAAATCATAAAAAAAGACATACTTTTTTTTACTAATATTCGTATTGTAGCTCGATAGGTCAAATTGGCTGTAGTTTAGCTAGAAAAGTAAGTAGAGGGAGGGGTCAGCTCCAGGAATAATCTAATTGTTTTTATCTTTTACTTCCAATATTCAAATTAAAATTCTAATTTAGCTCCAAGTTCTCTTAATTGTGAATGAAACGACTATTGAGCGCTGATAAGGTCCTATTGCTTGCATTTTGGATTCACATACTGACCCACAAATGTAGAACTGCCTCTATATACAATACCATACTGACTTCTCGCTATTTTCTCTTTTCTAAATATTTCTTTTAACCAGCTCCAAAAAAAGAATTTACATAAAAGTGCGGAAGATTATTACTGTTATTAATCGCATTTCACGTAACCCCTGTGCTGCTTGTGGGACATTTATCTCTGCATCAGCATACTGTGCGAAATAACTGCTATAAGTAGGATAAAGTGAACCCGAACAATATATGTAAATTTTATGCTCACAAATAAGTGGTGAGTGGTCACCGAGCTTCGCATGGTGAAGGGAATTTTAGAAATAAAATATTCAGGGCCCCCTCTCCCTTCCGGAAATGTATACATCCCATACTAAGATTTACGCCAAAAAAAACTTTTGTGTAATTTTTCTAGATTTTGTTTTTGTTTAACAAAGATTTAACAAAGAGTTAAGGCTCTCCCGCTCCTATTAGGCGCAAGAATTCTCAGTGGTCACAGGATAGGAACAGCGGGGATTTTACGTATTCTACAAATTATTAATTCAAAATAGGCGCATCCATAGGTTCAACGGTGTAAGATAGCCAAACTTACGGCTCCTTAACCAGTTCCGTAAAAACCAGCTTTGTCCAGCTCTCAACTTTGATGTGTTTTATAAGGTTATTAAAAATATAATTTGTGTCAATTTTAATTGGTTCTAACAGGCTACTGAAATCAATAAAGGTTGGGGCTCCTTACTTACTTTATTTGGCTCAGAACCAACTTTATAAATCAACGCTAAGTTGAACAAGAAGAAAAGGGTATTGAAAAGGGATTTGATTCTCATATACGTCGTTTTATAGTAACACAAGAACAAAAGTGAAGATAATCTTAACAGTGAAAGCAGCTCAACTTTGACCCAATTAATTAAGAAACATTATCCGATTAAAGGTACAAGCTCAGCTAGGCTCATATTTGTGATAGCCCCTTTCAATAGAAAGACTTGATTTTCCCTTAGAGGAAAGAGAGAAAACTTGGAACAGAATCATCAGAATGTTCAGACGTCTTGAAACACATTTAGGCTTGTGTTTTTCACAAGTTTTCTAACACCCCTTCTAACCCCCACAGGTGATCTTAGAGGAAAGTGGTTGAGGGGGCACTCGACCCAGGCGCAGAAAATTTAGGGGTGTAAATCTGAAACAAATAGTCTAACATTTCTAATCATCTTGTATTTCTTAAAATTGTATCTTAATTAAAATAAAGTAAAGGTCGTAGTTGGCAGTAACTTAGTTACTTACTGTAATACTTATATAATAATACTTAATACTTACTGTAAGTATAAGCAAATTGAAGAGACTAGAACCGCCACTGCTTTCCCCTGAAGAAAAGCCCATGCTCATTGACTATCAGGAGGTGGACCCCAACCCCCTCTTTCCCCCAGACCCCTTAGAAATAAACATGTTGAAGCTATGCCCCTGCTTAAATGTAAAATTGTTGACTCTCTTTCTATCTCTTCCTCTCTCTCTCTCTCTCTCTCTCTCTCTCTCTCTCTCTCTCTCTCTCCCTCTCTCTCTCTCTCTCTCTCTCACACACTCTTTCTCTCGCTCTCTCTCTCGCTTTAAAAAATTTAGAAAAGTATTCATTAAACCAAATAAGGCAGAAATAAAATAAAATATTATTCCAGGCGTGTATTTCAGTAGTATTTTGTATTTGCAATAATAGTTCAAATCGATCATAATTTACCGCCAATAAATAAGTAGGCCCAAAATGAACACAAATTTACAGAAAAACTACTACAATGAGGAGTAAGGTTAACACCCTCTGTGCCTTCTAAAGACCCATAACTCAATTTGTGCTTTACTGGGAACAATTTTTATTTCCGGCCATGTATAATATATTCCTAATAACATCAAGGAAAAAATTACCATAATGACCACGATTAATGAAAATAACAAATGAAAAAGGATTAGTAACTTGATATATGTTGATATTCATTCCTATAAGTCTCGACGGTTTCGATTCGTTAACGCTAGAAAAGAGAAGGTAAAACGTTTAAAAATATTTTTTTCAGTAAATTGCAAATCATGCTCTCGTCTTTAGAAGTTTATTTTGTTTATTTTAATAAAATTATTTTTTCGTACTTGCTGTTACAAAAGTATCTGTCAGTTTATTTTTATCAGGATCATTTGCCCTTTTGAGAGTATTTTCACCCTTTTCAATGATGAAGCAAATTTCCTGAAAGCTTGTAAATCTTCATGGCTAACTTCGAAATCAATGAATTTTATATGATAACATTAATTGTATATTCAGTATGAAGTACGTGACTCTTTTGGACCAAAAGAACCGTCACGTGGTATTACTAGCTCTGAAACTAGGAAGCTAAGTACATAATTTTTTTATATTTCTAAATTAATTTTGTATCTAGGATTTTCAATCGATAGTAACTCGGCCACCTATGGGACAAAACCGTGGTTTTGTACGCCTGAAATTTCAGAAAACCGCTAGTTTGCTATGGCACAATCTTTTTAGCTACTAAAATAGGCCACTAGGAATTTTATTTTACACTCGAATGAGCCTTCTTTAGATTTTGTAGCACTATTGGTCTGATACAACCACCCTTGGAAAAGAAAAAGAAAAAAAAAACAAGCTGTGTTTCCTTTTATAGATGTTTTAAATTGCAGTTTAGTCAAAATAAAGTTAATAAAATAAAATAATAATAAATAAAGTTAATGAATTAAGTAATAAACAAATAAAGTTAATAAAATAAAGTTAGTTAAAATTAAATTAAATTGTAGTGTTTTAAATAGATGTTTTTAAATTTACTGGATTGACCTTTTTATTTATATATTTTTTCTGATATTTTAGTTTTATTTAAATTTGAGTATGTTTCTTTTCATAGATATTTAAGCAATAATAACAGAATAGAGATGTGATATACATACTAGTGCCAGTGATTTAAGCAAGAACACTCTGTACAACGTCCTAATACTCTCCCAAGATATCTAAGGTGTTGACGTGGCCTATGCCAAAATTTTATTTGTGCGTTTTTCAAAGTGACGTGGCTTCACTAAGCCCAAGTTCAAAAAGAGGATCGGACGTATATGAGCGGTTGATTTTCTCAAACGTCAACTAAACAACAACAAACAGCAACAAGAATGTGCAAATAAACACTCATCTGTGATTTTCCCTTTCGACAAAAAAGAAATGTGAAATACCACGTTTTTTTTGCATAGCCGCTAAGAAATCTATAGGATTCTCTGTAGTCTAACAATATGGCTTTGTGATATGCTGTATTTGATAGTCTAATTTTCAGTAAGATGACTTAATTTTTTACGGATATTTCCTTCTTTTTTGAAAATCTGGCAAATTTTCTTAAACCCATAGCTCTCAATGGGCAATATTAAACCTGATGAATTTTACGTATTTGGAATCGACACAATTGGAAGTCAATTATTTTGTTGCTCATACTGTTATCAAAACTGATTTCTTTTTTTTTTGGTGGGGGAGTTTTGGACGTTATTAACCTTAGTCACTCCTTACAGTTTCTCACCACGAAATGTTTTAAAATTTCAGGGTACTGTTGGTAAAGTGGTTTTTGTCGTATATTTAGTAAAAAAAAGAAAAACTCTACAAGTCCACTCATTTTTTTTTCATCTTCTTGGTAAGCCTTTTTGTATAAATACATAAGAATTCTTTATGGATGAGAATCAAAGTAATAAAACCAAATCAATTGGTTTCCTTCCCTCTCAACGGTTATTCACTCTTAACGAGTGATGTATCCTTCAGTAAAATTTAATCTTTGGCCCAGATGGGATGACACCTCTTACAGACAAGAACAAAACTTATATTCCATCTACTTCACAGCGTGAACAGATGTTGTATTGGAACTTTCTTCAGTTTTCTTTAGCTGAAGGACTCATTGGTTCAGAATATTTCAAACTGCACTGATTTCTGCTTCATTTCCTAAAACAAAATCTTGCCAGTTGATTATCAAGCATTCTGTGGCAAGAAACTGTAAATAAAGAATGAATCAGTTTAAAAGCAGCTGAAACTCTAAAAGAAGGAATTTTTATAACAACTAATATACCGAAGGAATTACCTTTTTATACTGATTCCAATTAATCATCTTGGAAGTTACTCATCAAAACAACGAGCATCACAAAGTTAAAATAAAGGACGGCTCCCCCAAAAAGGCAATTAATTTTCATAAAAAATACACCATCATATTCAGCATACCAGAGAACCATTTAAAGAAGTTCCAAGCAGCAAAATGTGGAATTTTTAATGAAGCTCATGTGGGTTTTTCTTTTGCTTCTTTCAGTTTTTTTTTTCATGGGTGATTGTATCAAACCATTGGACTGAGAAGCTCAGGAAAGGGCTCATTCAAGAGTAAATTAAATGCTATCGTGTCATTTTTAGGTTCCCAAAAAGATTTTGCCTAGGGAAAGTAGCGTTTTCTGCCATTTTTTTGGTACCAAATAAAGATTTCCTCCTAAAGAGTACCGAGTTGCTACCGACTGAAAATTCTGAAACGACCAATCAATTTAATAGTCTGAAAAACTGTATATTGAGCTTCCCAGTTGCAAAGAAACTAATGCCATATGGTGGCTGGCTGTACTCTAGCACTGTCTAGGTAAAGAGTCATTTGTCATCAATACATCTTTTTCCCAGCCGTTTGTATGTACTTTTCTAATGCTATGCGCACCCATATTATCAAAATACCACACCTGCAGCATCTTGGGGAGCTTGTGAAGGATAGAGGGCAGGTGCAATTCAAGTTTATATTTGTGGAAGGGGCCAAATATTTTTTTGGTTTCCAGTCAACCTACGCGGTTTTGCACCATACGAGTAAGCTGCCATGGGGTTAGAATTTATTCACAGTTACGTAGCGAGATAAAGCAATGGGCATTCTATGTACAAATTATCAGAGGGGCGTATCTATAGCATTTTTGGAGTGGCTTGGGGGATCAATTTTGAGGGAATTCTTTTCGGAAGTGACAATGTTGGTCATGAATTTTAACTTATGGGAGGGGAAAGTGTAAACATGCTTTGTATCAAATCTGTCTAAAACATTTGGCACTTTGAGCCTTTGTGTGACTAGAGTCTACCCGTGGTTGAGCAGCAATGTAAATTGAAAGACACTATATTGTCCAATGTTAACAAAATAAGGTCTATGCAGTATCTGAAAGAGTGGCTTGGTAGATGGAGTTTTAAATTCAAAGAGTCGGGGGGGGGTCAAGAGGTCTCAAATTTTGATTTGGATGAGAGAGCAGAGGTAAGTCTTAACAGACTATGTCTAAAAAGGCCGTCAAAGTGGCAGATGTACAGTATCTCGCGAACGGTTGGAGGACTTAAAAATTTCAAGAAATTGCAGGAAGGAAAGAGACTTGATATTTTGTTTTGGTTGAGGGGGAGGAATGGCTAAGAAAAGTTGTGCCTTCAAATCACCGAAATTTCGTTGCACAATAAGCCTTATGGGAGTTAAAATTTATTAACTTCTAAGTAGTGAGACATATCAAAAATCGTCACAGGGAATTGAAAAGGGAATAGTTGTGGGAAAATTCAAGTCATGGCGCATTGTAGAAAAAGCCAAGACAGATTGTCCAATTAAATGGGCATCAAGTCAAGGTTAATTTTACCCCTTTGATTGCCGTTGTGACTGTCTCCCACTTATGCTACACCTCTCATGTATGTCACTACACAATGCCGAACTAGAGTCAACCTTTGTTCGAGGATCTCCCCGGGGAGGGTCTCCCTAGCATATATGCAAAATCTCTCGAATAGCTTTTGGTGCAAGGTTAAAATCTTCTGGAAGTAATGGGGGGCCAAACTGGCCTCAATATCCTCTCCTCAGGGGGGGGGGAGGAAATATGGAGAGGTTCAAAAAATTCACCTAAAAGATTTGGCTCAATAAGCTTTGCTGGGACCTATAATCTATTAACGATTGAGCAACAAGCCAAATCCAAGGGCATCGTGTGTTGCCCGGGGTCAAAAATGCGTCGTCATAATATTCTGAGAAGCAACTTTGGGGACATTCAAGGAAATCTGGGGGGCTATTGGACCTCAAAACTTGTCTTGGGGAAGGGGGAAGAGGGGAAAAGTTTAAGGATATGGGTGGCAAATTGTCTAAACAAAATTTCGTACTATGAGCCCCTTGTTGGATCGGTAAAGACCGTTGGTTGCAAATGGGTAACATGTGTACCCAGATCATCTGAAACGTCGTATCTCCATTATCTCGGAAAAAGCTTGGGGGATCGATTTGAAATTTTTAGGGTGGGTAGAGAGAGACCTGGTCTTGAGACTTCAGCTCTTAGAAGGTTTGGTGGGTGGTAGCCTCACTAATGGTTTGTGGCAATATTTGTTCGTTTTAAATTAGCATTGTTGCTTATAAACTTTTATTTCTTCTCCATAAGGAATAAAACTTCTAAGAATTTTTTTATGACATTGATGCTCAAAAATACCTTTTTAAAACATTTTAGCATCACAAACCAGTCACCTAGTAACCACTTAACAACCCCCCTCATATTAAATAATAATTAGAGCATAACTATGTCTTTTGTGAAAAGGATCTCATTATCTCGTTAGTTACTAATTGATAGATGCTGATTGATATTTGTATTTTCTCTTTGTCTTTGTAAACATATATTTATTTGAAATCAAGCAATTAATAAGTAAAATATTACGCATTGGATAATTTTTTTAGCTTTGACCGGCTCCAAACCTTCACATATCATCTAAGATGCAATGAACTGTAAGGAGTGATGTGGCTCGATAGTAACCGAAACTCTGAGAAACAGAGTGTTGATAACAATGTATATATCTAAATAAAAAAAATTGATGATTTTTCAAAATATATAAAATATATCAAGTTTACTGTTACCCATCACAACTGACGAGCCATAGAAAATTTGTCCAATTTTTGAAAAAATGAGAAAACACCCCAAAGAGCATCAAGTGATGTCAATGGAAATATCACCATAAGATTCAGCATATCAGAGAGCCCAGCAGTAGAGATTTCAAGCTCCTATATACAAAAAGGTCGAATTTTACATTTTTTGCCAGAAGTAAAATCTTGGATGCAGTTTAATTATGATTATTTTTTTTCCCAGGGGTGATAGTGTCGAATCAGTTATCCTAGAAGATCGGAGGAGGGCTTATTTTACCGGCAATCAAAATTTCTAGTGCTCTTCTTAAGTGAACAAAATGCTGGAGGGCAGGTAGTCCCCCTCCCCCGTCCTGTTTTCCCAAAGTCGTCCGATCAAATTTTAAGACAGCCAATTCGCTTAGCATAGTCAAATCATCTAATTGATATGTCTTTGAGGATGACTTGACACCCACTGCCTGGGGAAAAACTGCTAGCTTTGAGCTTTGCCCATTCTTTACATATAGTTTTGGCTATTGGGAAGTATAGAGATATTTTTCGGACGGGTGATTTTTCTGGCGGGGAAGGGTACGTGGGAGGATCTTTTTGTGGAGAATTTTTTTGTGGGGGAAGAGAATTTTCCATGGAGGAGGAGTTGGATTTCCCGATGCTTTTTAAAAAATGATCAAAATTAAATAAAAAAAAAAGTTTTTTCAACTGAAAGTAAGGAGCAACTTTAAAACTTGAAATGAACAGAAATTAATACGTATATCTGGGCGGTCGCCCTTCCTCAATACCTCGCTCTTTATTCTAATTTTTATTTGAAGTTATTATTTTAATTAAACGATCCTTGTGCTTCAGGAATCATTCTTAAATAATTGGAACACAAAATCAAACTTTAGCGTAAAAAGAAAGGTATTGAGTAGGGGACAACCCCCGATAGTTTTCGTTCGTTTTAAATGTTAATGTTGGTCCTTACTTTGAGTTCAGCTACTTTCATATATATGTTACTGTGAATGTCTGCAAATTAGTGCATGTCGACATTCACCGGTGAATGTCTGAAGTACCTTTTTTTCTCCTTGGATTTAGTCAGCGTTGCCAGTCAATTTTTTTAATTTAATGCAAGGTATGATGATGACAGATTAGGTTAGATTAGGTTAGGTGAGGTTAGCTTAGGTTTTTAACCCATTTCTGATATTTACAACCGAATTGAACCCAATCTATCTAACCTAATCCAACCTAAACTAACATAATCTAACTAAATTGTCAGTTTTACCATCGTAGATTGCATAAAACTGAAAAAGCTGACTCGCAAAGCTAATTAAATCCAAGCAGAGAAAAAGGAATTTCGGACACTCACCAGAGAATGTCGACATTAACCAGATTTTTGACATTCGTGGTAACATATATATAAACTCTGCCTATTGAAGGGGGATTGGAGGATCAGAGTTTAAATTTGTGATTATCTGAACGTCGATTTATTCATTAAAAAAAATAGGAATATCAGTTACTGTAAATAGTGGCCTTGTGGCTTTCATAAGTGTTGAGAAACATTGCGTAGTCTGCACCAAGATCACACCCCACGTTTTGGGAACTTATTACCCTATATCAAACAGTTCGTGGTAACGAACTGTAGTAAGGACCCGGCTCAATAGTAACCAAAACTCTAAAAAATTGAATTTTGATACCAATAGCTACATCAAAAGAATTGCATTTTAATGCTGATTTTAAATATATAAGTTTCATTAAGTTTTGTCTTACCCATCAAAAGTTACGAGCCAGAGAAAATTTGCATTATTTAAGAAAATAGGGGGAAACACCCCCTAAAAGTCGTAGAATCTTAACGAAAATGACACCATCAAATTCAGTGTATCAGAGAACGCTACTGTTGAAGTTTCAAGCTCCTATCTACAAAAATGTGGAATTTTGTATTTTTTGCCAGAAGACATCACGGGTGCGTGTTTTTTCTTTTTTTTTTTTCCAGGGGTCATCGTATCGACCAAGTGGTCCTAGAATGTCACAAGAGGACTCATTCTAATGGAAATTCAAAGTTCTAGTGCCGTTTTTAAGTGACCAAAAAAATTGGAGGGCATCTAGGCCCCCTCCCACGCTCATTTTTTCCCCAAAGTCAACGGATCAAAATTTTGAGAATGCCATTTTGTTCAGCATAGTCGAAAACCATAATAACTATGTCTTTGGGGATGACTTACTCCCCCACAATCCCTGGGGGAGGGGCTGCAAGTTACAAACTTTTACCAGTGTTAACATGTAGTAATGGTTATTGGGAAGTGTACAGACGTTTTCAGGGGGATTTTATTTTGTTTGGGGGTGGGGCTGAGGGTAGGGGGCTATATTGGAGGATCTTTCCTTGGAGGAATCGGTCATGGGGGAAGAAAAATTCAATGAAAAGGCCGTAGGATTTTCTAGCATTACTATAAGAAAACAATGAAAAATAAACATGAAAACGTTTTTTCAAATGAAAGGAAGGAGTAGCATTGAAACTTAAAACGAAAAGAGATCATTACGCATATGAGGGGTTCTAAAAATACTTTAGCATAAAGAGCGAGGTATTTAGGAGGAGATAAAAACCTCGCTCTTTATGCTAAAGTATTTTTAGTAATTTCAACTATTTATTCTACGGCCTTTCTGGTTCAGGGGTCAGTCTTAAAGAATTGGGACAAAACTTACGATTTAGTGTAAAGAGCGAGGTATTAACGAGGGTACAAACCCCCTGGTATACATAATAAAAATATAAGATTATGAAAGTTTGTTACGTAAGTGAATTCTTAAGTTACGTGTATTTTTTACTAATAAAAACGTCCGTTAAAAATTAAAAGTTCTAGTTGCCTTTTCAAGTAATCGAAAAATTGGAGGGCAACTAGGCCTCCTTCTCCACCCCTTATTTCTCAAAATCGTCTGATCAAAACTAAGAGAAAGCCATTTAGCCAAAAAAAGAATTAATATACAAATTTCATTTTGATAATTTATGGGCGGAGAGCCAAAACCAAACATGCATTAATTCAAAAACGTTCAGAAATTAAATAAAAAAAAAACAATTTTTTTAGCTGAAAGTAAGGAGCGACATTAAAACTTAAAACGAACAGAAATTACTCCGTATATGAAATGGATTGTCCCCTCCGCAATCCCTCGTTCTTTACGCTAAAGTTTTACTCTTTGCTACAATTCTACTTTTTAAAACAATTAAAAGCTTTAGCGTAAAGAGCGAGGGATTGCGGAGGGGACAACCCATTTCATATACGGAGTAATTTCTGTTCGTTTTAAGTTTTAATGTCGCTGCTTATTTTCAGCTAAAAAAATTAGTTTTATTTTATTTAATAGTTTCTAGAGTCAAGCAAGTGCAAGTAGTAACGAAGAGCTGTCCTCAGCAGAACAAAGCTATCTCGGGAAAGGCTAAGGGTTTTAAGTAGAAACTTTTAGATTGAAACGTGTGTTTTTATGACTGTTGGCTTTACTGAGTGCCTTTGCTTAAAACTTTGCCACAATACCGCCTACTTTGTTAATACTACTACTACTACTACTGCTACTGTTACCACTACTGATACTACAACCACTAACACTAATGATACTTTTGTATTATTCAGAACACACTTAATAAGTGAAGTTAGGTTCTTTCGGGAAACATACTACGATGCAGGTACATTTTATGAGAAAATCCGGTTTCATAGCCACAAAGACAAAACTCAATTTAGTTTGCCACGCATAGTGATAGAAGATTTTGTCTGAATATGAATTTTGAAATGAAGATTTGGGATTTGCCAAAGACTGAAAAAAGGGCAATTATATTTTTCCAGGATAAGGGGTTGTTGCCCACAACAAAACAGTGCGTCAATTGACACAACATGACTTTATACTCTTACGAGAAGGAGCATTTAGGTTAGGTTAGATTAGGTTCACCTAATTAAAATGTACCTGCATCGTAGTTTGTTTCACAAAAAACCTAACTTCACTCATTGAGTGTGTTCTGAATAAAACACAATTACCCTACTAATAGTACTAGTGCTACTACTACTAGTGCTACTAATACTACTACTACTAATACTACTACTACTTCTACTGTTACCACTACCACTACTACTGCTACTACTACATCTACCACTACTACTACTAAGAACTCACAACAGGACGAAGCCACCTAAGACTAACACAGCTGAGCATGCTAACATAAGTGTATTTGTAGGGCCGACACAGCTATGAGGGAAAGCGGTAAGGAACAGTTCTTATTTCCTTCGAAGAAACAAGGCATCACAGCGTATGGAAAGGTAAAACTGCTCTCTATATCTTTGATTAAATCCCATGTGAAGCGAATCCACCAACATTGCCATTATTGCTAGGGTCACAGATATAGTTAGGGGTATGGGTTTGGCCCTGTTTTAGTTTTCAAAAATAATTATGGGGATTAATGAGCTTTAAAAAGGACAATAAAAGGGCAATTTATTGTCTCGAATTAGGACTCATACTGCTTTACCAGTGTCAAGAGCTCGATATGTGTTAATTACATCAAGTTGTTTTGATCATCAGAACTGTTCGAAGCGGAAGGAGGATGTCGGGTGCTTCTGGTCCAAGTGGTGTTCAAAGAGGTGATCTAACTCACCCAATTTTCAATTACGGCCTCGAGTTTTAATGCTACTTGTTGTTGGTTCTCTAAGGAACGACGCTAAGCTGGAAAAGTAGATGCTAAAGGCAGTGTTGGGTTTGATACAATCTTCCCGTCAAGAGCGTCTGATATAGATGTTTACAGGCCACTTATATAGGCAATTTTAGTTTTTATGAAGGCATCAGATTCCTCTATTATGTATTTTATTGTTATTATACACCATCTATTATATTATGTATTACCGTATCAGAAGTAAGTACATTGTAATTTCAAAGTTATTATTAAAGTAACTCAGACATCTACTGATATCCACAGTATCCTATTCCTTTATTTTTCGGAAGATTCCCCTAGTAAATATTTAGTATCATTATTATCAAGAGTATCTTCTACGGGGTTTTTTTTCTTAGTGGCAATGATGACATTCTTTTTTCCTAAAAATCTCTCTTCGTTTTGGTTTGACACATATCAGCTGTTTTCAGTTCGCCCCAATTCTAACCATCGGTTAGACTTGACAAATCTTTTTCATGGTAAACAGTAATCAACATGAACTGAAGTTAAGGACATATTTATGGCAATGTAGAGGAATTTGGGACTGAAGAAGCGAAATTTAAAAAATTAGAAAATTATTGAAAGTGGAGGCTCTGAATACCATATTCAATATGTAAGTATAGAAAGCGTAACTACATCGCAAAATAAAATATATAACTATTTAATTTGATCTATAAAGTTTTCTCGAGCGTCTGGCAGCAAATAGGAGTTTTAACTCCTATCGTATCTGAATGTCAATCGTGTAGTTCTTTTCTAATCATCTTCTTTTACACAATATCTTTGTCCCAAAAATAAGAGATTTATGAGAAAACTGATCAAAAGCCCCAAAATGAATTGCTTTCAGCAGGATTCTCCAGGCCTTTATGATGAAGACTGAGTAAACAGAAACATGTCTAATTAAATGCTGAAACACGCTTCAACTATATGAAGAAAATCTTGTAGTGAGTAAATATGAGATAGAGTTCAAGATTCTTTACGGAGTCGGTAAGAACTAAAATCAACAAAAAACACTTTCTTTTAATATACAAGCTTCATAAATTGATCAAGCATAAAATCTTTAACATTTAGTCGTTGAGAAAAAAAACTGGGAAAATATGAGGCAAACATTGGTCCATGAACGATCAATATTCTCGTCAGAAAATTCACCTATGTTGAATAATGTTTTTTGTATAAGTCTCATGGAATAATGTTAAAATAAGATTTTTCAAAAGTCTAATCTGATTCATTCCGATTTTCACATCTTGGTAGGTTCTGCGTTAACGCACTAGACAAAGATTAAACTTGTATAGATTTGTAATAACTTTTCCCAAAAATAAGGTATAACACCAAAAAGTGAACAAAAATGAACTATTTGGCTATAAAAACATATTTACTACAACTAAATTTTACTAAAAATATCGTAAAATATACATACATAAGGACTTTTTCCATGATCAAGGACGTTTTCTAAACATCAAAATTTCTGGACGATTTATCCTCGAAAATGATAGATCCTTTAAAGTCAAACCAGTGACGATTCCTCATTTTCAATTATTTCCAGTGTTTATCCGATATGCTATTGATTAATTAGTTTAGCCTATGAGCTATTAATTTATTGAACAAATTGCTTATCAAATATTTAAAGAGAAATTCAGCAGAAATCATGACATAAAAAGAAAAAAAAACATGCTGAGGTTAATGGCATTCTAAAGTTCCTAGCATATTTCACTTGATAAAACTCGGTTTGTTCCGAATTAAACAGACATAAGGATTTGCTTCAAATATATTTTAAATAAATCTTGACAACGAAATTATGGACTCCTGAGATCCCCTAAAACAATTTAGATTACAGAGGGGTAGCCTCATAATTTAGTTTGGGAAGGATATTATAAAATACCATCCATGTCTAACGCATAGTAAAATTTGCCATAGTTTGAGTTAAAGTATTCTAAATATCTCGAACAAGCTTTACAATTTTCTACAAGCCTTTACAATTTTTCTAAGCTTTAATGAGATAACTACTAAAATAGAAAGTATTACATATTCCATAAAACAAAACAAAAACGTCCCACAAAAAGATTAATTATTTTGAATTTAAAATAACCCATGGTTTAATTTTTATTTTTCTCTTGTGAAGATTAAACTATAATGGCTACATATGTAATAGTTGCCAATACAGAGTGAAATTAAGACTAAAAATATTTTCATGCCCATATATTGTTTCAGCCTACATCATAGACTTTCTCCAGCAATCCAGAAAGTGCAAAAAAAATATATTTCTTCCAGGAAAACTAATATTTTTCTAGCACCTCGGCAGGAAGCAATATCTAATCAAAGTTATTAATGTGAGCAAGGGTCTTTCAGAGAACAATCTATAAAGGTAACTTTGACACTACGACATAATTGGCCTACGTCATCGAATCGTGATAGAATATCATATTTATTTGTCGAAAAAACATGGTTGAAAAAAGACATCGGAGTCACCAAAAGAAGATCAATGAGGAACGTCTTGAGAAAACTATTTCACAAGAATAGATGGTCTTAGAGTCTTAGAGTTAAGGTGCTAAATTAAATTATATCCTTTTAGTTAGGCCTAAAAGTGAATGGTGGTCAACTGGCCTCCTCCAGCACCCTTTTCTGTTATACTCTTTTCTTCGTACTCCTTTTTCCGCTATGCAGCCTTATGATACTGGGGAAAATTGGGGATAGTCATTATGGTTGTGGCGTCCGAAGCTAATACCCCTTCCACAAAAAACCTTGTGTTCCAATAATGGGCAGCTTACATAAGTTAGAATCCTTTCCTTGGGGACTATGGAGGATTTCTCAATCCCTAAATTATAGTAATTTGAGTTTAGGACTATTTTGAACAAAATGGCTAGCTCAAAATTTTGATCGAAAGCATTCAGAAAAAATAGGCATGTGAGGGGGGCTGCCTACCGTCTGATTACTCTTGACTCTTAAAAATAGAGCGAGAACTTTTAATTTAAAGCGAAGGAGGCTTTTCCGAAGTCTGTAGGATTACCCCTTCGATAAAAACCTTATATATGAACAATGGACAGCTTGCATAACTTACAGCCTTTGTCCTGAGGTAGTGGGAGGTTTTGTCAACCCCCGAATAATAATTATTTAAATTAATTCACCTCTTGACTATTTCAGACATAATGACCATCTCAAAATTTTGATTGGATGCGTTTAGGAAAAAGGTGGCGTGGAAAGGAGGGGGGTTGATGCGCTCAAATCACGTTTGACTCTTAAAATGGGAACTAAAAATTATTATTTCCAATTAAATGAGCCCTCCCCCCCCCCTCCGAAGTTTATAACATCACCCGTTGCATATGAAGTGCCTCTGGAGAAAACAAATGGATCCTAATGGGCTTGGGGTTGATTGGGAGGGGGAGGCTAGGTGCAATTGCATCACTTTTGACTTTAAAAATGGGAATTAAAACTTTCAATTTCTAATCATTTGAATCCCCTCCTAAGTTTATACGACCATATTTTCCGTAAAAACCTGGGGACTCTGGGGAGTTGTGTGGACCTCAGAGTTTTTTTACCTGATCTTTGAAATATTTTGAACAAATTGGATCTCTGATCACTTTTGACTCTGAAAAAGGGCACTAGAACTGTCAATTCACGTGGAGTGGGGGGGGGCTAGTTGCCCTCTAATGACTTTTACTCGGAAAAAGGGCACTGAAACTCCCAATTTCCGATCGAATGTGCCCCCTCCAAAGTGTGTACGACCACCCCGTCGATATGAAGTGCCCTTGGGAAAAAAATAAATAAAGAGACATTGGAGCCTTATGGCCTCTACTATAGGCAACACTATAGTGCTTTCTCTGAGAAAAAGTAAACCAGAACTTTCAATTTATAATCATTTGAGTCCCCTCCGAAGTGTATACGACCACCTCTTCCGTAGAAACCTTATTAGTCCCCTGAGCATAAGTTACAACCCTTCTCCCGGGCTGGGGGCAGGATTATGTTAAACCCGAGTAGTTGTCATCTGATCGTTGGACTATTTCAAATTTAATGGCTATCTCAAAATTTTGATCTGATATATTTTGCGAAAAGAGGGGTAGGTGACCTCAGATAACTTTTGATGAATCTTAAAAATGTAACTCGAACTTTCAATTTCGAACAAAAAGAGCCATCTCTGAAATTCATGAGGTTTATTTACTACCACCCCTTGCACAAAACCCTATATGCCCCCGGTGCATAGCTTATAAAAGTTACCCCGGGCTCTGGGGGGTTGTCGACCTCAGAGTTTTGATTATTTGATCTTCAAACTATTTTGAAAAAAAAGGCTGTATTAAAACTTCGATTGGATGCATTTGGTAAAAAAAGGGCTTGGGGAGGGCTAGTTGTCCTCTGATTACTTTTGACTCTTAATAAGAAAACTACAAATTCTGATTTACAATCAAATGAGCGCTCCGAAGTTTATGCAACCATCCCTTCCATAAATACTTCATATGCCCCTAGGAGACAATTTACAATACTTGCCTCCGGGTTCTGGGGGGTTCTGTTATCCCTGGAGTTTTTTTTATATGATCTTTGATCTATTTTGAGCAAGATGGCTATATGAAAATTCGACCAGACGCATTTGGGGAAAAGAGGGTGAGGAGGGGCTACCATTGAACAAGTTTTGACTTTTAAAAACGGAATTAAGAACTTTCAATTTCTGATCGTTTGAGCCCTCTCCAAAGTTTATGCGACAACCTTTTCCGTACAAAACTCTATATGCCCCCGGGTATAAGTTACAACCCTTCCCATGGGATTCTGGGGGGGAATGTTTACCCCAAATTTTTGTTATTTGATTGTTGGACTATTTCAAACAAACTGACTATCTCAAAGATTTGATCAGATGCTTTTGGGGAAAAAGGGGGTATGTATGTGGAGGGGGGGTCTAGATACCCTCTGATCACTTCTGACTCATAAGAAGGCTCATATTTGGCTCATATCAAATGAACCACCTTTAAAGTTTGTAAGACTACCCCCAACATAAAAACCTTACACATCTCCAGGGCATAATTTAAAACACTTGCGCCCGGATTCGGGGGGAGTGTGTCCACCCCAGAGTTATTGTTGTCTGATTTTTGAGCTATTTAAAAAAAAATGGCTATCATAAGTTTTTTATTGGGTGGGTCTGGGGAAAACAGGGCGTGGGGGGTAGTTGCCCTTGGATATCTTTTGACTCTTAAAAAGTGAATAGAACTTTCAATTTCCAACCAAATGAGCCCTCCCTGAAGTTTATACGAGGATACCTTCCATAAGACCCGTATAATCCCTCGGACTAATAATAATTAATCCGATATAATCCCTAGGATATAATCTCTGGGCCTCCGGGGGTTGTGTGGACACTGGAGTTTTTCTTATCTGACCTATGAACTATTTTTAACAGAATTGCTATGTCAAAATTTCTATTTTATGCATTTTGGGAGAAAAGCTGCCCTCTGATTACTTTTAATTCTTAAAAATGAAATAGAACTTTCAATTTCCAATCAAGTAAGCCCTCTCTGAAGTTTTTACGAGCACCCCTTCCATAAGAACCATATGTGCCCCCAGGGCATAACTGAAAAAACCTGCCCCCGGGCCCCGGGGGGTTGTGTCGATACCAGAGTTTTGTTATCTGACCTCTTAGCTATTTTTAAAAAAATGCCAATCTCAAATTTTATCTGATGCTTTTGGGGGAAAAGGGGGTGGGGACTAGCTGTCCTCCGATCACAATTTGACTCTTAAAAAGTGAACTATACCTTTCAATTTCCAAAGAGCCTTTTCTTAAGTTTATACGAGCATCTCTTCCATAAGAATCATATATGCCCCCAGAATATAAATTACAACGCTTGCCTGCGGACCCTAGGGATTGTGTCAACACCTGAGTATTTGTTATCTGACCTTTTTGACTAATTTTAACAAAATGGCTATCTCAAAATTGTATCTGATGCATTTGGGGAGAAGGAGGCATGTGGGGAGGCTAGCTGCCCCCGATCACTTTTGATTCTTAAAAGTTAGCTAGAACTTTCAATTTCCAATGAAAGGAGTCCTCTCTGAAGTTTATGCGGGCACTCTTCCATAAGAACAAAATGTACCCTCACGGTATAACTTGCAACGCCTGCCCCCAGGCTTTGGGGGTTTGTGTCGAAACCGGAGTTTCTGCTATATGACCTTTGAACTGTTTTTAACATTATGGCTATCACAAAATTTTTATCTAGTGCAAATAGGGAAAAAGGTAGAGAGGGGGGGGTAGTTACCCTCCAATAACTTTTGACTCTTAAAAAGTCAAAAGTTTATACAAACTTTCCAAAGTTTATACGACCTTCCCTTCTATATGAAGTGTCTCTGTGGAAAAAAGGTAAAACATTGAAGCCTTATGGCTTTTACTACAGACAACGCTGTAGCTTTACCTCTGATATTTCAAGTTAACATCCTTAGCCGTTCCTGAGAAATTGAAAACGCGCTCTTTCGACAACCTGTATAAATTTAGTGTTTTTTTCTCTTAGTGTTTTCCCCCTCAAGGTCCCCTGAACATAAAACATTCATGCACAGAGTCACTCCATAGATTTTGCAGGCACACCCTTTTGACAGCCTGGTGTCTTTTGATTCCGTTTTATATAAGAAAAACCTTAGCAGAGATGTTTGCTGGCATGGTCTTTTGACAACCTGGATGGACATAGGTTGTGTCGGTAGATTTTGTTTTATATCCCCTTCAACATTCCTTAAACTTTTAAACTTAACGCTCTTAGCCGTTCCATAGATATTCCTTGGATACGCATGGTGTCTTTAAATTTTATTTGACGTTACCCCCAACATTTCCTCAATGTATTCTCATTAACGTTTTTAGGGCACATGCATTCTGGTCTGCTATTACATGTATTAATTTAATATTAGTTAGCTCTAATTTGTTGGAAACATTTTTTGTTGGTACAAAGGAACACAAACGGTTGCTTATAAAAGCATACTACTTTTAATTAACAAAGGTAAAAATGAGACTCGAGAGAATCTTCTAAATAATAGGTAGTTGTCATATGAATACGACTGTTTAATAAAAAACAGAAAACATGCTTATTTATTTGTTTATACCTGACACCACGAACAAAAGCGAAAAGATACTCGCCAAAGGAGTCGTAACCATATACAAAAACAAAAACGCAATTATGCTTCTTTGTTATATATTCAATTTTACACGCTCAAGGTGGCAACATTATGTTTTAAGAATAGATTGAACATGAAACATTAAAATTGACAGTAGGAATCAACAATAGCTCCTTTTTTTAGTTTTAGCAACACCTGCCTATAATATTTTTTTCGAATTTTTGAAAAACTGTTCTTTTCTGTACTTACCAGAAAACATATTATGTAAGCTCCAGCTGCTTTATTCTATACGGCTGATATCGTGTATTTTTAGGAATGAGTTATTTCAACGGCCTTGTTATGTTTTTTTAGGGGGGGTACTATTGGTCTTATAACTGGAATATACGTCTGTAATGTTTTGTCAATCACTAGCAAAACAACTTTCAAGCTACAGTTAAAATGGCTTTTAAAGAGAATTAAATAAAAAAAACAAGTTTTTTTTAACTGAAAGTAAGGAGCGATATTAAAACTTAAAACGAATAGAAATTACTCCGCATATGAAAGGGGCTGTTCCCTCCTCAACGCCCCGCTCTTTACGCTAAAGTTTGACTCTTTCTCTCAACTCTACTTTTTAAACTATTATTTACTCTCCCGAAATCATAGAATCAGTTGCATCAAAGATTGTATTTGTTTTAAGGAAAAGCGGAGATATATTCATATCTATGTATGGTACATATATACAACGTTTTATTAAGCATTAATTGCTACATATCTAAGCAAGGCAGTATCCAGGGGAAATTGTTAGTGGGTTTGAACCCCCCCTCCCCCAGAACATTCGTCTTATTCGTAAAATTGCAAGATAAATGAATACAAACAAAATTTTGATACATTTTTAAAGTTTTTTTTGTTAATACCCCCTCCTTCGAAAATAATCCTGGATACGATCTTGTATCTAAGGCTTAAAAGAGCTGTGTGTATAGGAATGCACATTATCTTTTGTTTATTTTTTAGGGGGTGATCAAAGAAATGAATAGACTTGGGATGTTAATAGACTTGTCCCATGTCAGTAAAGCCACAATGCACGACGTCTTGGCAGGATCATGCGCACCAGTGGTTTTTTCACATTCATCTGCAAGAGCACTTTGCAATACAACGAGAAATGTTCCTGATGAAGTTCTAAAGAAACTGGTAGGTTCTCAGAGCAATTTAGAACTTAAGTATTTAATTTATACCAAGATCAATTTCCCAACGTGAAGAAAAATTGATAGAATGTCGTTGTCAAAATCTGTGTCCATCTACTCCTTTGACATAACTGCAAGGGATCTATATCTCTACAACATATAATACCTACCTTCATTCATCATCCGAGCATGGGCGCCGGCAGGGGGGCCATAGTCCCCCTGGAAATTTGAGATTGTAAAGTAATTACAAGGAAAACAAAGGAAAGAGAATAGAATTGGGAAAAACCATGGAAAAAAATGTGTGTTGCCTCATTGTTGGCTGCCAGCCACTAGGTTTTGACCCTTAATAAAAAAAAATATAAGTTCTAATTTGTGACTGAGTGACCCCTTTCTAGTTTTTCACAAACATTGTTTCTATGTGATTTGGTTAGAGACTAGAGTGACAAAAAACATCAAATTCTTCGTAGTAATGAATGATAAGTAAATAACTATCACTGCCAATAAAAAAATAAGAGCCTAACTCATGATAACATTAAATCAAAGGATCGGCTTTTCACTATGATCCTCAATATGTATTTGTTTATAAGGAATTAGTGCAGTTACTAGTACACAAGAAAGCTCATATAATTATAGAAAAAAACAAAGGAAAACATTTTTAAAAGGGGCAGTTTCGGTAAAAATATGCCATCAACTTTTGCTTGCATTGCAAGAGTACTTATGAGTTGATATATGAAGCCACTACAATCAGAAATGTTTCCCCGGAATGGAATGCTGGGAATTTTGGTATGTTCCGACTGAACGAACACCTTTTTTAAGATTTATTATCATTTATTTATTTATTTTCAGGAGTGATTGTATTTATCTAGTTTTCACTTTGAAAAAGATTTAATTTTTCGCTGTTATGATTTATAAAAGTGTCAAATATATTGGTTTTTGTATTCAAAATTAAATTAAAAATATTGAATTAAAAAATTTTATTTGATTTTCTTAATCTTAGTTTTTATGTTTTACTTTGAGCGAACTACTTTGATAATGCGTTACTTTTTATGAACACTGAGTCTATAGGCATTAAATATTTCGGTGTTTGATAACCAAGTTCAAAACTGTCAATATTGTTAAAAAGTATCCGTCCGACGCTTCGGCATTGCTCAACAGAACTGAGTGCTGAGAGTTTATATCTTAGTTTTTGTAAGTAGGCTATTGTTTTGTGTTTTTTTTGCAATTACTTACTTTTTTTCATTGCCTTTAGACAAATGTTTGTGTCTAAGCTTCATTAAATAAAAAAACAAATTTTTCAACTGAAAGTAAGGAGCAACATTGAAATTTAAAATGAACAGAAATTATTACGAATGTGAGGGGGAGTGCCTCCTCCTCAAAACCTCGCTCTTCACGCTACAGTTTTTCGGCACCTTGAAAAAACGTTACTTATTCTTCTACTCAAACGACCATTGTGTTTCAAGAGTCGTTTTTAAAGAATTGGGACAACATTTAAACTTTAGCGTAAAGAGAGGAGTGTTGAGGAGGGGGCAACCTCTCTCAAATACGTAATTATTTCTGTTTGGCTTAAGTTTTAATGTTGTTCCTTACTTTTCGTTTGAAAAAACTTGTTTTTTTATATTTAATTTCTGATCGTTTTTGAAATAGCACCAGAATATGTGGCTCCACCTCCATGGAAAAATCCCCCTCCCAACAGAAATATCCTCTGAACAATTCAATCTTGGCGAAAATTTAACCCGGACAATTACCTTTAACATATCCAGGCGTAAAATTGGATCGGTAAAGAGAAAGCAAGACATATACAGACATTTCTTCTATGAACTCTGGCAAATTCACCCAGTGTAAAATTTCCCACGAAAAGTTTACCCACTAGAATATTCTCTCTCCATAGAAAATTCTCCCTGTAAAAATCCTCCCAGCAGGAAATTCATCCTCCCTTCCCCACCCGAAAAATGTATGAAAAGTTCCCAATAACAAATACTATACGTAAACAATGGGCAAATTTATAACTTACAAACTCTTCCCCAGGGGCTGTAGTTGGGTCATTTTGTCTCCAAAGACATAGTTATTGGGCCTTTCAACTATGGTAAACAAAATGGCAATCTGAAATTTTGATTGGATGATTTTAGGAAAAAGGTGGCGTGGGAAGGGGCGTAGTTGACCTCCAATTTTGTTGGTCACTTTAAAAGGCACTGGAAATTTTCATTTCCTTTAAAATGAGTCCTCTTCTGACGTTTTCGACCACTAGGTCAATACGATCACCCCTGGAGAAAAAAAACAGCAACAAATAAACACGCATCCGTGATCTTTCTTCTGAAAAACATAAAAGTTTCCACATTTTGCAGATATGAACTTGGAAACTTTACAGTAGGGTTCTTTGATACAAAGAATCTGATGGTGTAATTTTTCATTAAAGTGATATGACTTCTAGGGGGTCTTTCTTCCTTTTTTCGAAAATTAGACAAATTTTCTCAGGCTCGTAGTGTTTGATGGGTAAGACTAAACTTAATGAAATTTATATATTCAGAATTAGCACAACAAACCAATTCTTTTGACATATCTATTGGTGTCAAAATTCCGTTTTTTAGAGTTCCGGTTACTATTGAGCCGGATCGTTCCTTAGTTACAGTTCTTCACCACGAACTGTTTGATTACTCATCAAAATACAAACAGAGATCATTGAAATATACAATTTTATGAAATTTAATTAAACAAATAGAAAAGGTTTTCAACTAAAGTAAGGAGTAAGTTTAAAACTTGAAAACAAATTGAAATCACTCTGTATATTAGGAGGACTGCCCCCTTCTCAACACCTTGCTCATTCAACAGCAGTTTTTTAGTGCTTTGAAATTTTTTATTTCCAATTGCAAATTTCCTTTAAAAATCTGGACAAAAGCCAAACTTCAAAGTACATTGTAAGGAGTCAAGGAGGAGATAAGCCCCCTTCATATAAAGAATAACCTGTTCAAACAGGTTTCAAATCTGTTCCTTGCTTTCAGTCTAAAAGCTCCTTTTTTAATGCAACTTCTGGTTGTTTTCCAAGTCATACCCAAGTCTAACTAAAATATAATTTGAGGTTTCGGTCCCTTAAATCCCTGGTTAATTGCTTTTAAAGTGTGTAAATCAATAATTGTACGTTGATTAGTACCGTCCTACGTTTAAATTTACAATACCAATTTCGGATAAAATTTGAATATACTTAAAAAATTGGCAATGAATAGCAATTTTGATAAAAAGTCCTTGTTAATATTACCACTAAAGAATTTCGGTCGGATGAAAAGGAGTATTATTGTTTGTATTGATGGAAATTTTGTGAGACTTTTGATCTTCTACGTAACTGAAACCATCACAACCTCTACAATAGTATTTTCTTATCGATAAATGCATTACATACATTTGTTTAAATACATTTAAAGTGCTTCATATAAATAGGAAAAGAAAAACATTACCATTTAAAATTGCATAAAACTCAGTTCATAGCAATATTGACCAGCCAAAAGGAATTTTCTGGCGGGGTTGATGATGGCCTGCCTTGCGTTTTCCACCTCTGTGCTGGTAGATATAGAAATTCAACTTTTTAGCTGTATAGAGAAATATTTTAATTAATTCTTTCTCGCCCTACCTCTTTCAACATTTTTTTGATGCCTCAGTAAGCAGTTTGTCCATTAAAATGTACTTTTTAAGGAGTCTACCTTACCCCCACCTAAACAATGACTCACCCCCTTATCATAGCGGATACGCAATTACAGATCACCAAACTTATCCTAATTTCATTACTAATAAAGCGAATCAACTTGGTTGAATCCAGTACTGCCACCATGTGGGATTACTTCTTTTGCAACTTGGAAGCCTAAAATGTAGTTATTGACACTTTTAAATCAATTAGCTTCTCAGAATTTTAAATTGATTACAAATTCATCCTCTTTGGGGTGAAGTTGGACTTTGGTGCCCTAAAATAGCAGGAAACAAGACTTTCCTCTAGCCCAATCTGTATGGTCATTTAAAAAAAAGCTTTAAAACCACGTTTGAGTGAGCTAAAATCACCCTTGGAGAAAAAACAAAACAAATAAACATGTATCGACGATGTTTCTTCTGAAAAACATGCCAAATTCCACATTTTGAACATTGGAGCTTTAAACCTCTATAGTAGGGTTCTCTGATACGATGTATCTATTAAAAGGATTTTCAATGCGATCGCTTGCTTTTTTGGGGCGTTTCCCTTACAGGCAAATTTCCTCATATTTTTGCTTTCGGCTGGGTAACAATAAAATGAATGAGTTTTATACAATATTTAGAATCTTAAAAAGCCAATATTGTTGGTGTAGCGAATTGTCATGAGAATTTCATTTTTAGCTTTTGGTGAATATTGACCCGTCATTTTGCCTCCAGTTTTTGTTATTACAAACTATTTGATAATATTCTCTGGTGACGAAATATTTTTTAACCAGGTCATTTTATTTGATAGAATAGGTCAATAAAAAGAAAGAGGGTCAATTTGACAGCTGCATAGTTAAGTTTAAATTTCATTTTTCTTTCGCTATTCTATATTTTTTTTTTTATGTCTCAATATATAAGGGATTTGAGTTCAAGGGTGAGAATTGTCCTGTTATGAAAGAGGTACATTTTATGTGGCCGGTATAAAATCAGAACGTGGTATCTATGCAGACGGGATGGTTTTCGAGTATGTTTACTCCATCTGTCAACTATTCCAAGGCGTAGGAAATTGCATAAAGACAAGTCTACATTAATTATAATCTAACAAAGCAATAAATCTCTCTTAAGATTAAATGCATAATAATTAAATATATTACTGATTTAATAAATTGATCCCTTTGCCAGGAATCCTTGTTGTTTAAAATTTACTGTGTTTTATTTTGCATGCAATTTAATTGTTCTTTTTACTTGAGAGTTTTTTCCTAAGACTATTTGAAAATAAACTTATTCCTACGAAAAAATATCCTGAAATATATTCCCTGTCACCCAACCCACCACCGCCATTTGGGGCATGCCCCCCGGAAAATTTTCTGGCAGTTCCCTTCATCTGAGTATTCACTTTTTAAATCATTGAAGTTTCACCTCAAAGGGCTTGTTCGACTGTTAATTGCAGACAATGAAAAGGGTGTTCTGTGAAACTAACGATTAATGCCGAAAAATAAAATGCAACTTTTGCCATTGACAATTTTTCTTTTTTTTAAGACCGCTTTGGCCAATTTCCTGTTAAAAGACACTTCAGAAAATTTGTCATGCTCAGCACTTGAGTAAACAAAGACACATTTTTTCATTAAATGATTGGTGCACTGGATTCCGAACCAGAAATGACTGTTTTTTTATTTTATTTTTTTTTCTCATTGGCAGTTTGTTTTATGCGCACATTGGCCTTGTGCGCATATATATTCGATAATATGATATTGAAAAGCAATATCATATTATTCAATAATAATTCTTCAATAATAATGATATTGAAAAACAGACCAATATCATTATTGTTATTGGCCTTCAAACAGATCAATATCAGTTACATTGACACAGGTAAACTAATAACAATAATAGTGAAAAGATATATCGAAGTTCATTGATCCCCTCAAATATTTCTTGGAAGCACATTAAGAATGCGAAAGGGTGAAGTTCCCACTATAAATCCTTCCAAATGGAAGGGAAATTGTCAAACATCTCAGAGACATTTCAGTTTTTTTTCTTTTTTGTTGCCTTAGTGAGGCTGTCGGACAAGCTTTCTAAGTGCCAAGGGTACTTAAAACATTTTTTGATAGGTCATTTTCTTGTCTGTTCTGACAGACGTTTGGAATGACTCGGAAGTAGTTTTGCAGGTGTTTAATGTTATACTGTCTAAAAGATAGGAGTCAGCACAACCTTAAGAGAGAAATCAAATAATGACAGGTAAAATCTTACCAAGAGATTTATTATTTCCGTCAGTAACAGCAACAATGATTATGTGTTTGAGCAAGGGTGAAGAACATTGGATAACTTAATTAATTGATGGGTAGTTAAGGACTTCTGAATCCTTTTCTTTTGCTAACTGATAGATTACCCGAACCGTCACTAAGGCAACAAAAAAGAAAAAACTGAAATGTCTCTGAGATGTTTGAGACTGAAAACAAAAATATATGTTGAAAGAGGTAGGGGGAGGAGGAATTAATTAAATTTTTATCTATACAGATAAAATGTTACATTCCCGTATCTACCAGCACAGATGTGAAAAAAGTAAGGCAGGCCATCATCAAACCCGCCAGTAAATTTCTTTGGGGTGGTAAATGTTGCTATAAACTTAATCTTCTGCAATTATGTATGGTAATATTTTTCTTTTTCTATTTATATGAACTACTTCAATGTATTTAAATAAATATATATAACTAGCTGTTGGGGTGGCGCGAAGCGCCACCCAACACCTAGTTGTTGGGGGCGCTTCGCGCCCCCCAAGCCCCCCCCCCCCCCGCGCGCGTAAGTCGTTACGTGCCATATTAGTTACGCACCATTGTAGTTGTGTCCCTGTGTCCCACCTGTGAATATATATATATATATATATATATATATATATATATATATATATATATATATATATATATATATATATATATAACTACGTAAAACTTGCGAATATACAACATTCTTCGCTGTCCCATTGTCTGTACATATAAATAGATTGTCTGGTTTACCGACTCTTGAACATGCAACATATAATTGTCCATGGGAAAAACAATCCGTATTCAGATCTATACCTCATTATTCTAATGATTGCCCTTGAGCTTTGTTGATGGTGATTGCTAATCAAACATTCCCTGTGTCCCCATCGTCATTTATATATCCCCTCTGTGCCCCCCGGCGTTCCCGTTGTAGTTGTGTCCCTGTGTTCCAGTCGTCATTTTAGTTTTTTTTGTAGTTTTTACCTTTTTTAGTTTTTTTTCTTCTTTTGTATTAATGCTAAAGCCAAGGTTCGAACCTGGAACCTCTTGGACCTAGAACCTGGAACATAACGCTTTACCAACTCAGCTACTTCGGCTTGAATACATTTACCTTTTTTAGTTTTTTTTTATTTCTATTTTTATTTTTTTTAGTTTTCTTTTTCTCCTTTATTTTTCAGTTTTTTTCCTTTTGTTATTTTTTTTTCTTTTTCAGTTTTCAGTTTTTTTTTTAGTTTTTTAGTTTTTTATTAGTTTTTAGTTTTTTTTCTTTTATTTTTTTTGTAGTTTTACCTTTTTTAGTTTTTTTAGTTTTTGTCTTTTTAGTTTATAGTTTTTTACCTTTTTTTTAGTTTTTTTTAGTTTTTTAGCTTTTTTAGGTTTTTTTAGTATATTCATTTAGTTTTTTTTGTAGTTTTTACCTTTTTTAGTTTTTTTTCTTCTTTTGTATTAATGCAAAAGCCAAGGTTCGAACCTGGAACCTCTCGGACCTAGAACCTAGAACATAACGCTTTACCAACTCAGCTACTTTGGCTTGAATGCATTTACCTTTCTTAGTTTTTTTTTATTTTTATTTTTATTTTTTTTAGTTTTCTTTTTCTCCTTTATTTTTCAGTTTTTTTCCTTTTTTTATTTTTTTTTCTTTTTCAGTTTTTAGTTTTTTTAGTTTTTTTATTAGTTTTTAGTGTTTTTTTTCTTTTTAGTTTTTTTTGTAGTTTTTACCTTTTTTTAGTTTTTTTTTAGTTTTTTAGCTTTTTTAGTTTTCTTAGTATTTTCATTTTAGTTTTTTTTTGTAGTTTTTACCTTTTTTGTTTTTTTTTCTTCTTTTGTATTAATGCTTAAGCCAAGGTTCGAACCTGGAGCCTCTCGGACCTAGAACCTGGAACATAACGCTTTACCAACTCAGCTACTTCGGCTTGAATACATTCGTTTTTAATTGGTATATGATGAAATTGATGCAGTTTTTTTCCTAGTCTGACGTCAGTCGACGGACAGACAAACAACTTTTTTTTATATATATAGATGTATTTATCGATAAGAAAATACTATTTTAGAGGTTGTGATGGTTTCAGTTATGTAGAAGATCAAAAGTCTCACAAAATTCTCCTTTTCATCTAATCGAAATTCTGTAGTAATAAAATTAACAAGGACTTTTTCCCGAAATTGCTATTCATTGGCAGTTTTTTTAAGTATATTCAAATTTTACCCGAAATTGATATTGTAAATTTAAACGTAGGACGGTACTAATCAACGTTGAATTATTGATTTAAACATTTAAAAGCAATTAATGAGATATTTAAGGGGCCGGTACCTCAAATTATATCTTTGTTGGACCGGGGTATGATTTGGAAAGCAATCAAAAATTAAATTAACATAGGAGCTTTTAAATTGAAAGCAAAGAACAGATTTGAAACCTATTTGAACAGATTATTCTTTATATGAAAGGGGTTATCTCCTCTTTGGCTTCTTACTATTTACACTGAATTTTGGCTTTTGTCCAAATTTCTGAGAAAATTTGGAATCGGAAAAAAAAAATTTCAAAGCATTAAAAAACTTTTGTTTAATGAGCAAGGTGTTGAGAAGGGGTCAGTCCTCCTAATACACAGAGTAATTTCAATTTGTTTTAAGTTTTAAACTTGCTCCTTACTTTAGTTTTTCTATTTGTTTAATTACATTTCATGAAATTGTCTTTCAATGATCTCTGTTTGGATTTTGATGGGTAATCAAACAGTTCGTGGTAAAGAACTGTAACTAAGGAATGACCCGGCTCAATAGTGACCAAAACTTTAAAAGTCGGAATTTGATACCAATGGATATATCAAAAGGATTGGCTTGTTATGCTGATTCCAAATATGTAAATTTCATTAAGTTTAGTCCTATCCGTCAGAGGCTACGAGGCTGAGAAATGTGTCTGATTTTCGAAAAAAGGGGGAAAGGCCCCTAGAAGTAATAGAATTATGATGAAAATCATAACATGAGATTCAGCATATCAAAGATGTTGAAACATTAATTTTTTCAGAAGAAAGATCACGGATGCATATTTTATTTGTTGTTGTTTTTTATGTTGCTTGTTGTTTTGTTTTTTTTTGTTTTTATATATTTTAGCATCGAAGTTCCGTTTTTTTTAGAGTTTCGTTTACTATTGAGCCGGGTCGCTCATTATTAGAGTTCGTTACCACGAAGTGTTTGATCAAACAGTTCGTGGTAAAGAACTGTAACTAAAGAATGACCCAGCTCAATAGTGACCAATACTTTAAAGGTCAGGATTTGATACCAATGAATATATTAAAACAATTGGCTTGTTATGCTGATTCCAAATATGTAAATTTCATTAGATTAAGTCCTATCCGTCAGAGGCTACGAGGCTGAGAAATGTGTCTGATTTTTGAAAAAAAGGAGGAAAGTTTTTAATTGTTTTAAAAGTAGAATTGTGGCAAAGAATTAAACTTTAGCTTAAAGAGCGAAGGATTGCAGAGGAGACAACCCATTTCATATACGGAGTAATTTCTGTTCGTTTTAAGTTTTAGTGTCGCTCCTTACTTTCAGTTATTAAAACTAGTTTTTTTTTTTTTATTTAATTTCTGAACGTTTTTGAATTAATGTATGTTTGATTTTGGCTCTCCGTACATAAATTATTAAATGAAATTTGCATATTAATTCTTTTTTTGGCTAAATGGCTTTCTCTTAGTTTTGATCAGACGATTTTGAGAAATAAGGGCTGCGGAAGGAGGCCTAGTTGCCCTCCAATTTTTCGGTTACTTAAAAAGGCAAATAGAACTTTTAATTTTGAACGGACGTTTTTATTAGTAAAAAATATACGTAACTTAGGAATTAACTTACGTAACAAACTTTTATATTCTTATATTTTTGATTATGTATATGAGGGGGTTTGTCCCTCGTTAATACCTCGCTCTTCACACTAAATCTTAAGTTTTGTCCCAATTCTTTAAGAATCTCCTCCTAATTCCTTAAGAATCTTTGTGTTAAAGTATTTTTAGAACCCCTCATATGTGTAATAATCTCTGTTCGTTTTAAGTGTTAATGCTACTCCTTATTTTCAATTGAAAATTTTTTTTCATGTTAATATTTTAATTGTTTTTTTTAATAGTAACGCTAGAAAATCCTGCGCCCTTTTCAGTAAATTTCTCTTCCCCCATGAAATATTCCTCCCAGGAAAGATCCTCCCACATAGCCCTCTCCCCTCAACCCCACACCCAAACCAAAAAAATCCCCCTGAAAACGTTGGTAAACTTCCCAATAAACATTACTGTATGTAAACATTGATCAAAGTTTGTAACTTTGATCAATGTCCCTCCCCCAGGGACTGTGGGAGAATAAGTCATCCCCAAAGACATAGTTATTACGGTTGTCGACTATGCGGAACAAAATGGCTATCTCAAAATTTTGATCCGTTAACTTTAGGGAAAAATGAGCGTGGGAGGGGGCCTAGGTGCCCTCCAATTTTTTGGTCACTTAAAAAGGGCTCTAGAATTTTCATTTCCGTTAGAATGAGCCCTCTTGCAACACTCTAGGACAACTTGATCGATACGATGACCCCTGAAAAAAAAAAAAAAAAAAACAAATAAACACGCACCCGTGATCTGTCTTCTGGCAAAAAATACGAAATTCCACATTTTTGTAGATTGGACCTTGGAATTTTTTAATAGGGTTCTCTGATACGCTGAATGCGATGGTATGATTTTCGTTAAGGTCCTATGATTTTTAGGGGGTGTTTCCCCCTATTTTCCAAAATAGTTCAGATTTTCTCAGGCTCGTAACTTTTGATGACAAGGACTAAATTTGATAACGCTTATATATTTAAAATCAGCATAAAAATTCGATTCTTTTGATATATATTTTAGCATCGAAGTTCCGTTATTTAGAGTTTCGTTTACTATTGAGCCAGGTCGCTCCTTACTACAGTTCGTTACCACGAACTGTTTGATCAAACAGTTCGTGGTAAAGAACTGTAACTAAGGAATGACCAGGCTCAATAGTGACCAAAACTTTAAAAGTCGGAATTTGATACCAATGGATATATCAAAAGAATTGGCTTGTTATGCTGATTCCAAATATGTGAATTTCATTAAGTTTAGTCCTATCCGTCAGGGGCTACGAGGCTGAGAAATGTGGCTGATTTTCGAAAAAAGGAGGAAAGACCCCTAGAAATGATAGGACTATGATGAAAATCATAATATGAGATTCAGCATATCAAAGAGCCCTACTGTAAAGTTTTCAAGCTCATACCTGCGAAAATGTTGAAACTTTAATTTTTTCAGAAGAAAGATCACGGATGCATATTTTATTTATTGTTTTTTTGTTGTTTTTTCTCCCCTGGTCTGATCATATTGACCCTGTGGGTAAAAATTCGGGAGAGGACTCATTCTAGCGGTAATAAAAATTTCTAATGCCCTTTTTAAGTGACCAACAAAATTAGAGGTCAACTTGGCCCTTTCCCACGCCACTTTTTTCCCAAAATCTTCCATTATAGGACAATCTTCTCCTCTGTTGCACCTTTCCCCCCTCCCACATCAGGATAGTAACATATGGCATTGTATCAGAATTTTACAAGATCCATTCGATTAAAAATATCCAAAAATGCACCATCCAAAGGTGACCTGACTCAAGAATCAAAGAAAGCGCTCAAAATTATGCAATAGGCCCATCCTTCACAGACATGTTTAGTAGAAAAAGGCTCGTGTTTTTACACCTTGTACTGGAATCAGGCAAAGGATTTCAAACTAGGAGATAGAAAATAAAGATTGAACCAGTAACACTTCTAACTACCCCCTCCCATTAATCAACCGATGCTTTAGCACAAGGTTAAGTATACATTTCACCTTGTTTAAACAGACCAATAAAAGGGTTTTGAATCTCGGTACAAAAATAAGCAGAATCTAAGCTATTATTCTAGTTCGATTCAAAAAGAGGCAATTCCAAAATTCGGAAAATTGGTGTTGCGAAAATAAAGCTAAGGTCAAGCTGTGGAACTACTCGGTGTAGAAATGACCTAATTTTAGACATAAGAACGAGCTCTATTTCTGTGTTAGAACATACCAATTGCTGACTCGGGGCAAGCCCAAAATAGGTCGAAACCATGGGTGACTACTCGATGCAAGAACAAACCAACTTCCAAATCAGTGAAATATCGAGGAAGTCCTATTTTGATGCAGAAATGAGCAAGGTCTTGAATTGATGCGATGCAAAAATGGGCTTTTACACGAAAAATCTCTGACACGGTGTAAAAGTGATCTAAGTTAAGGCTGAGGAATTTTGGTGAACTGATACCGAGCAAACTAAGCCCTACTTCGATGTTAGAAATTGCTAAATCAAAGTTGCTGAATGTTCATGATGATATATCAGTGAACAGGTTCATAAATGGGTTTCAATTTGAAAACGAGCTAAAACAAACTCGTGGACTGACTTAAGACTAAAACAAATGAATTCTAGACTCAGTGAAAAAACAGCTAAGGCCCAAATCGGCTCATTAATTATCCATGTCCGTACGTGGTGCAAAAACCAGGAAAGTTAAACATTCACTTGACCTTTCCCCACGTCCAACTTTTTTAGATCGGAAAATTAAAATGATTTTCATTAGAAAATCATTAGAAAATTTCATTAGAAAATCAGCTCTTAGTGAACCTTAGAGCTCTCCAAATCTAACCCCTCCCCCGTTACTGCCAACTATTTAGAAGTAATGTAGGTGTGTTGGTCGTGATGAGATCAGGTAGGAATTATCTATTAATACCAATGTGTGGCCATAGCCCCTCCAACATCATACCCCAACCTGACTCATGAGAGAAATCGTAGGCATGTTATACTTTGAATGGATCACACAATGATATTTTGTATGTACATTAGAGGCACAAAATGGGTTTCTCAACGTCCAAGCTGTATTTAGTACTCCCACATTACGAAATTCTTTTGCAAAAAGACAGACAGGTAGCATCGTAGTTAAATTGAAAGCATCTTGTTTTGTGTGTCTCGAGTTCTATAGCGAACATGTGGTCACTCCAACACCCTACTCTCCTACACCACCAACTCTTTTAGCAGAAATTTAAGCACATTGTCAAAACATAAATCATACAAAATTTTTATGATTCTAATCCCCACTGCCAAATTATTTTGTATGCGGCGTGCGGATTTTTTGCGTGGGGAAGGTTTATGATGTTAGTAGGCTTCAAATCGCAGAAGCGTTGGTTCCAAAATTATGAAGTCTGTGAGAGCTAGGACTTCGCAGCACAGCAATATAACATTCCTTCGGGAAGTCTCCTTGGCTATGTTTTCCTTTGTGTAAACTACCGAGTAAATCCTAGTAATTTTGATTGCTCAATCACTTTTACACCAAGTTACCACAGAGTTTACGAACGAATGACAATGAAGAGATTATTGAAGATCATTTTAAAGCTTACCCTCACATCTAACCCCCTCTGTATCCAGTAATAGATATTGCGCCGCAGCGTAGGGCTGTTTTAGCTTGATCGTGCTGCAGCGTTTCAATTTATGACCTATAAGTGCGGGAAATTTGGTAAAGTGAGAACTCAGAGCTATCCAAGTGTCTTTTCACAGTTGAAAAAAGTTTGGATGTACCAGAATGAAAGTCTGCGAACCAAGATTAAAATATTGGAAGCTAGGGTTATGACAGCAGTAAAGTACGGCCTTGAAACGTGTCGACGGATTGTTTGTGGTACCCGTCTGACTGACCATATTTTTTGTATCTCAGTGCTGCAGATGTCTTCACACCATTTGAAGTTTTCAACTCGACGCAAGTGTTAATGCTCTAAACCGTTTCAAAGATATTGCAGAAGCGCCTTTTTGACAATACATCCTGCAAGTTTCCACATAATATTCAAAGCCGTCCCTAAGATATTATAGATACACCCTTTTGACAACTTGCGTGCATATAGTGTATTTTGATTTAATCCAAATTTTAATTTTCACCCAAGGGCTGTGGGGGTCAATCACCCCCAGAGGCATAATTATCGGACCGTTCAGCTATGCTGAACAAAATGGCTATCTCAAAATTCTGCTCGAATGTTGGAGAACAATGGAGCTTGGGAGGGGGGCCGCTAACCCTCTAATTACGTTTTATCCTTAAAAAGGTCACTAGAACTTTTAAATTCCAATCAACTGACCCCCCCCTAAAGTTTCGACAATAAATTCTTCCGTACGAAGTGTCTTGGTGAAAAAAAACAACAACAAATTAACAATACATAGAGCCTACTTCTTTCTTCACATAGCCAACGCTATTACGCTACCTTTGACTTTTATACAATTAATTGATGGTTGGAGGAACAATGTTCTCTGCCGTAGGCCCTGCAACTTCAAAATACCTTTTTTTTAGGCAAGTATATGTAGCAAGTAACGTGTGTAACAAGTACGTGGTCAATCCGGTTTCGGATGGTGCTGTCAGCTTCATTCCACCCTGGTTGATGATTAGTCTTATGGGGAAACCCATATCTCCCTTAGAATCAAGTCAAGAGTAGCACGAAAATCTATTAGAAATACATCGTTATCACTGATTTGACAAACTACATGCTAGCCGGTCCCCGTCGGTTATAGCACTGGTTGCAATTATCTTGTGCATTAAAATCACCAATCACAACCCCCAAATTGTCTCTATGAAACTTATTGATGACATTACTTACCAATGGATAGATGCAACTGATGACGTCCTGTAGAAAGTGTGCCACTCATTAGTTACTACAAACACGTCTATAACCGCCATTTTGCTTAGCAAGTCGTAATACCCCTCTCACAAGATATGATCATTAACTGGTTCCCAATCTAGAAGGTACTTCTTTTCTTCACGGACTTAAAGGGAAGTGTAACACCATCCAGTTTTTCAACCTCTAGTTGATGATTTTAGGCCATGATAAATCGAATAGTTATTTTAGAATTTATATTCCCGACAGTATGACCCTCTTTGGGCAAAAATTGACGTTTTGTGAAAGAAAACGACAGAAAATGTCACTTTTGTGTGGTGCTATCCCTCTCAGAGAAGTTATCATCTGCGGATGATTCTTCATCAAACTTAGTAATAACTACAGCATTCATGTCATTGACTTGCTTACTACTTATGAATAAACATGGCTTAGGACAGTATTTTCCTTATACAGCATTACCAGCATTTCCTTAGGAAAGCATTACCTTATAATGTAGAGCTTGATATGCTACTGTACTAAACACCTACTGTGTGAATGCCTACTGTAGTGTTCCAAGAAATTAAGCTCAAAACCTTCTGTTAAGAATTTAAACCCCATTATGTGTCAATTGGCTATCTTATAATTTGCATTTTATAGCCTTTTAACTTTCTTTTGATGAAATTTAATGTTTTGTGGTGCAGAATGGAAGAAGGGCTCTAAATATTGCGATTTCTTTTCAAACTTTCCCTCTCCCAAACTTCTATTTAAATTCATTTGACACGATCACTCCCGCGAAAACTACCAAAAAGCAGACATGATACCGGTACCCATGCAAAAAAAAAATATTTTCTTTGCTGTTCAAGTTGGAATGGGGGTTGAAGTTTTTATCTAATTATCAAAATTTTCGGCCGTTATGACTTTAAAAGGGCACTTTTCTTTTCTATGCGACTTCAATTTTTAGCCGTTTCATCCTCTTTTTAAAATCCCCATATGTTAGTTTTCGCAGCAAAATTTCTGCTATCAAGATTAATCAAAATAATAGTTGACATTCATGAATTAGCTTTAAATGCCAATTTTGTCCTTGGTACTGTTCTGTTACAGCGCCTATGTCAAGTCCTCCATCTACGTAGAACATGTTTCTCTGACTAGTCCTAGGAAAAATATCACAAAATATGATGAAAACATAATACTTTAGAAACTTTATAATACTTTAGAAACACATTTGGGCTATATATTTGCATATTAGGAGTGGGGTGGGTTGGGCTTAGAACATAGTTGGTCTGCATGCAAAATGTGTTAGATAAAATTATTTGGCACATTATGAAGTAAGAATCGTTTTCTAACTTTACATTCTCCAAACATTTTAACCATCCTCCCTTAATGTGCAAATGTATACCCCATATTATGTATTTCCCATCTACTCTGTCACATAAATTTGTCTTGTCTCACGCTAAGCTGAAAGAAACTAATGAAGAAACCGGTTCTACAGTGCGTCAATAGATGAAGAACTTGACATAGGCGCTACAACAGAACAGTAGCTTTTTCTTTTTTTCACTTTTGTACTAAACATTTTTTGAGCTTCCAGTTACTATGGGTGTTCGTTTGCTCTTTGGTTGGCTGTAGATATCGCTGCTACAATGATGCGAAAAATTTCATGTTTAATCTTCAAAACAGCACCGAATGAGATATAACTTTATTTCATTTTACTACGAAAATTATGAAGATAATTCAAATATTTGTTTTAGGACCCCGGGCTCCGCAAAATGTGTTAAAAAATCTGAAGAGCCCGCCCCTCGTTCCAATTATCTGTATTTTTAGCGTTTACCATTATTTTGCAACATGTTTCTCTCACCGGGTTTCATATATAAATGTTTACTTGAATTTTTTCTTCAAAATTTGGTCTTTAATTTGACATAGTTGTTTCTCTTTATCTATTCTTTTTTGCTCTTCTACACTTTTAATTCAAGATGATATCTCCCACGTAAGTCATAACCCTATTTTAGTCTTCTCTAGAAAGCAAGAATAGTGTAATAAAACTGCAGACTTCTTGAGAAGAATCCTTCATTTACTGATATTTGAAGTTTATGCTAACGAGCAGTGTTTCTCTTAAGAGAGCTTTCAAAAAAGGCAATGGAAAAGGAAAGGTCTTGGAAATTCTTCTGAATTATAAATGAGCAGTTCGTGACAAATTATTGCAAGTTTACAATCCTCTTAGCGTGGCATTCGAGTATTCTGCCTAATAACAATTCACATGCTTGACATCATAGGAAAAACTAGCATCAGTTAGACTGGAAAATTAATTTTAAAGCAGCAATACCTCTGCTATTACTCTAGTGAGCAATTAATAAAAATCATTTGTTTAATTTTTCAATCTAAATGTCTCTGTTACAATGGACATTTTGTAAATTCAATGGGCGAAATATGAGTGTTTATTTTTTATAAAGCGAATACAAAAAACCCTTTCCCTACCCCTTGTATATTTTCCTGGGTATTTACCACTAGAAGATCAAAATAGGCTAACCTAGAATTATTCTTATCTCCCTTCTACATTCCTTTTCTTTGCCAAATACTATCTTTATTTTTATGTTTTAATCGCATATTATGAGACTTAAAGGAAACAGACTTCTTGTTTTGAGCTCACGTAGTGCGCCCTTGCAAATGTTCCAATGGCCGAAAAAGGAGTGTTTTTGGAAAACAATTTCCCCTGAGTTACAGGTTGTGCAGGTCTGTTTTCAACTGTGTGTTTTAAATATATCAAGCAGTCCGTGGTAAATAACTGTGAGAAAGGGTTGACGAGGATCAATAGTAAGCGAAACTGTAAAAAACAGAATTTGGATGTTTATAGATATATCAAAAGAATCGGTTTATTATGCAGATTCCAAATATATAAGACTTTTCTTTATTTTAGTGCTATTTGTCAAAAGACAAGAGTCTGGGGAAAGGTGCCTGATTTTCAAAAAAGGGGTGAAAAGTCCTGAAAGTAAAGAAGTCGCAGTGAAAATCACACCATCAGATTCAGCGCCATCCGAAAGCACTTTTATAGAATTTCAAGCTACCATCTGCAAAATACGGATTTTTTTTGCCAAAAGATATATCACAGATGCATGTTTATTTGCGTATTTTATTGTAACCTTTCCAAGAAAAATTTTGCACTGGGGAAATTTGCCAAAACTTCTTTACAAAGTTATTTTTATTTGTCTTACTCTCTTTTCGCCGACTCAATTTTAAATATGGAAACGTTAGGGGGAATGTCCCGGGAGAAAATTTTGACCGGATTAGAATAATATAGTACTCTAAAATTTCTTTCGACAGGGGGTGATTTCCACAAGACAAAATCTCCATGGGGGGGAGTTCTCCACGGGATACATTCTTCAGATGGAATTTTCTGCGGGAGCAAATTCTAACTAGGGGACGGAGGGGGGGAGAATTGTGTTGAAACTTTTCTCCAGAGGAGGGAAGCTTCTGGCATGACTTTAAAGATTATTACGTATATAAGGAGGGCCCTCCTCGATGCCTCGCTCTTTACGATAAAGCTTGACTTTTTGTCCCAATTGCTTAAGAACAACTCCTGAAATACAAAAGCAGTTTAAAAAGAATAATAAGCCTTTTTAAAATTTCTAAAAAGAACATAACGTATAGAGCAAGTTATTGAGGAGGGGGTGACCCCCCTAGTACACTTTAAAAATTTCTGTCCGTTTTAATGTTTGATGTTACTCCTTACTTTCGGTTGAAAAACTTGATTTTTCTTTATTTAATCATTAAGATAGTGAATTTTATCAGAAAGAATTCTCCATGTGATGTGACTTGGCAAATCCTGTGGATGGTATGTCCAGCTAAATTTGTCATTAGTATTTTCCACATAGCATTCATATATAGGAATCATGCCCCTGTAAGCTTGGTAGTGTTTAATACGGATTAACTAACCTTCGGGAATGGAATCGAGTTTTTTCTCTTTTTTTAGAGATGGAAATTGACCCCGAAGAACAGTTTAATATGGTAGTGTGTGAAGGCTCCATTACTTAAAGAAAATAGGTGGTGACTTCTCTGTGTATTTTGATTCTACAAGAAAAGTGAACTGCGTTTCATATGAAATTATTCGGAATGCGCCCATGTCCAAAATTACGATTTCTCGAAACTTGTAACTAAAACTTTTTACATACTTTAAACTTTCAAGGTAAAATTTTTTTGTCACTTCTGTTCAGGGCATTTTCAAAGAGCTTTTTCAGCAAGGTGTGCTATGTTTTTTACAAAAAATCAAACTTTCAATGTTTTTGGGGAGTTAGCACTTGTATTTCAGAAGACAACACCTCCATGTCCTAGGCATTGAACTTTTTCTGGATCATGTTTTCTTTAAAAATTTTCTGAAACAAATTGAGATTTCTAATGAAAAATCCCCTTTTAAATAATTGGCTTTTCAAATAACTGCCAGAAGTAACTAATACATTTTTGGGACTGTGTAAACTAGCTTAATTCTTTTGACTTGCAAGTGTTTTTGATTTTTGACCAGTTAATTTTTTGAAGAAAATTTACTTCAAAATATGCTTGAGTTTCGCGGTAGGACGCATGTATGCAACTGACAATTGAAGACCATTCGAAATTCAAAAACTGTCTATTGCGTCGGCATGAAGGATGTGCCGGTGCCCCTTATTGTTTATGTTACCCAACTTGGTCCTTGGATCAAAAATAAAAAAACAAGTTTTTTTAAATGAAAGTAAGGAGCAACATTAAAACTTAAAACGAACAGAAATTACTCCGTATATAAAAGGGGATTTTCCTCAGCGCCTCGCTCTTTACGCTAAAGTTTGACTCTTTCTCTTAACTCTATTTTTTAAAACAGTAAAAAACTTTAGCGTAAAGAGCGGGGCGTTGAGGAGGAAAAGCCCCTTTCATATACGCTGGCCCTAAAATCACTGGCCCTAATTTTTGGAGAAAAAAGATCATAGAAAAAAATTATTTTATATACATATTAAATAAAAAAACAAGTTTTTTTAAAATGAAAGTAAGGAGTGACATTAAAACTTAAAACGAACAGAAATTACTCCGTATATGAAACGGGCCTTTTCTCCTCAAAGCCTCGCTCTTTACGCTAAAGTTTGACTCTTTCTCTTAACTCTACTTTTTAAAACAGTAAAAAACTTTAGCGTAAAGAGCGGGGCGTTGAGGAGGAAAAGCCCCTTTCATATACACTAGACCTAAAATGACTGGCCCTAATTTTTGGACAAAAAAGATCATAGAAAAGAGCGTCCGGAAATTGTTTGTTCAGTATTTCAATTTGCAAAATTTTATTTTGTTTAAGGACTACAAAATGTATTTTCATTATAGACAACCTAGATAATTTTGTTTTGATGACCTGTTGCTTTAAGACTATACAAACACTATAAAGATGCAAACAACGAGGCTGCTGTGGGAAGAGGCTACTATTCAAAAAATTAGTTTGGTCTTCCTAAGGTTATAATGAAGGAGAGTTTAAGATCCCCAAGTCACGTTCCATTGATGAAGCATGATAAGCAACAAAAATAGATCTTTTCAGCAGTTCTGGTGGGTTCACACAGCTAGTAGAATGTCCTTGAATAGAGTGGAAGATATTGCAGCATAAGGATTGAAGGATTGACCTTGATAGGAGGGAGCTAGGCTAAAAAGTAAAGTTATGATCAAAGTTGGATGAAAGAGGAGATCATGCAGCTGTTCAACCTCAGCAGTTTGGTGCTCAATGAGCATAGTAGTATTAAGAGTGGAAAAGGTTAGAGTTGGGTCACATTATAGTCAAGTTTTGCATAAAAGCAATTATTTTATATACATATTAAATAAGAAAACAAGTTTTTTTAAATGAAAGTAAGGAGTGACATTAAAACTTAAAACGAACAGAAATTACTCCGTATATGAAAGGGGCCTTTTCTCCTCAACGCCTCGCTCTTTACGCTAAAGTTTGACTCTTTCTCTTAACTCTACTTTTTAAACCAGTAAAAAACTTTAGCGTAAAGAGCGGGGCTTTGAGGAGAAAAAACCCCCTTCCATATACGGAGTAATTTCTGTTCGTTTTAAGTTTTAATGTCACTCCTTACTTTCATTTTAAAAAACTTGTTTTTTTATTTAATTTCTGGACGTTTTTGAATTAATGCATGTTTTGATCTTGGCTCTCCACACATAAATAACTAAAACGAATTTTGCATATTAATTAATTGCAATTAATATCTTGGCTCTCCGCACATAAATAATTAAAACGAAATTTGCATATTAATTAATTGCAATTAATCGGAAGATTTTGAGAAAAAAGGAACGAGGGAGGAGACCTAGTTGCCCTCCAAGTTTTCGATTACTTAAAAAAGCAACTAGAACTTTTAATTTTGTACAAACGTTTTCATTGGTAAAAAAATGCACGTAGCTTACGAATTAACTTACGTAACGAACTTCAATATTCTTATGTTTTTTTTGCATATATGAGGGGGTTCAACCCTCGTCGATACCTCGCTCTTTACACTAAAGCTTAAATTCTGTCCCAATTCCTTAAGAATGACCTCTGAATCACAGAGGCCGTAGAATAAATAGTTGAAATTACTAAAAATACTTTAGCGTAAAGAGTGAGGTATAACGAGGAGGTAAATCCCTCATATGCGTAATAATTTTTGTTCGTTTTAAGTTTTAATGCTGCTCCTTACTTTCAGTAGAAAAAACTTTTCATATTAATTTTTTCAGTGTTTTTTAAAATAATGCTAGAAAATCCTGCGCCCCCTTCATTGAAATTCTCTTCCCCCATGAGAAGTTTCTCCATGGAGATATCCCCCCACGTAACCCCTCCCTCCCTCAACTCTCCCCCCTAAACCAAAAAATCCTGGGTAAAAAAAGTCGTCCCTAAAGACATAGTTATTAGGTTTTTCGACTATGATGAACAAAATGGCTGTCTCAGAATTTTGATCCGGTGACTTTTGGGAAAAAATGAGCGTGGGAGGGGGCCTAGGTGCCCTCCAATTTTTTTCACTTAGAAAGGGCACTAGAACTTTTAATTTTCGTTAGAATGAGCCCTCTCGCAATATTCTAGGACCGCTCAGTCGATACGATCACCCCTGTGGAAAAAAACAAAAAAACAAACAAACAAATAAACACGCATCCGTGATCTGTCTTCTGGCAAAAAATGCAAAATTCCACATTTTTGTACATAGGAGCTTGAAACTTCTACAATAAGTTTCTCTGATACGCTGAATCTGATGGTGTGATTTTCGTTAATATTATATGACTTTTAGGGGGTGTTTCCCCCTATTTTCTAAAATGAGGCAAATATTCTCAGGCTCGTAACTTTTGATGGGTATAACTGATCTTGGTGAAACTTATATATTTAAAATCTGCATTAAAATGCGATTCTTTTGATGTAACTATTGGTATCAGAATTCCATTTTTTAGAGTTTCGGTTACTATTGAGCCGGGTCGCTCCTTACTACAGTTCGTTACCACGAACTGTTTGATTAACAAATGTTAAATAAATTTCTGTTTAAGAGTTTCTTAGCTGTTTAGCATCATCAAGAAAAATTAAAATTATAAAATTCTTAGGATGACTTAAATGCTCCGGGTAATTTGGCCAATATCATGCATAGCACAGGTATATTCAACGACTATGGATGTAGTTTACGATCATTTTTAACATCAATGGCGTAGCCAGGATTCTGATATTGGAGAGGATCTTGTTTTGTGAGCCTTGGGAGGAGGGATGAATCCATGGATTCCTTCTGTTTAAAATATCAAGCCACCAACAGTTCATCTTCTTCTATCCCAGTATATTTTGAAGATGAATGAACCAAAACCATCTCTCTGGCTACACAAATCTTCCTAACAGGATAATTAGGTGTTTATTTTCATTTTAGCCTGCAAATGGAGGGATAGTTATGGTCAGCTTTTACAGCTTTTTTTTAACATGCAACAAAACGTCAACGCTAAATGATGTAGTAGGTAAGTGTTTTAATTATTAGTCACTTTATAAACTGTCACTTCCCTGGCGAAAACAACCTTACAAATGAGGGGGGGGAGAAGAGGCAAAGAGGGTTACGCCGGCTTGCTTCTCTGAAAGGTTTGAAACTTGCATTTTTAAGTCCGTTGGTTAGAGGGACCCCAATTTACCAAAAATATATGTAGAGGAGGACCACGGTTTGCCCAAAAATGGACCAAGTGACGCGCACAAATTGATACAAGAGTTAATTAGTCCTGAATCAGCTTTTTTTTTCCCCAGGGGTGATCGTATCGACCCAGTGGTCCTGGAATGTTGCAAGAGGGCTCTTTCTAACGGAAATTAAAAGTTCTAGTGCCCTTTTTGAGTGAACCAAAAATATTGGAGGGCACCTAGACCTCCTCCCACGCTCATTTTTTCCGAAAGTCAACGGGTAAAATTCTGAAATATCCATTTTGTTCAGCATAGTCGAAAAACCTAACAACTATGTCTTTGGGGACAGCTTACTTCCTCACAGTCCCCAGGGGAGGGGCTACAAGTTAAACTTTGACCAGTGTTTACATATAGTAATGGTTAATGGGAAGTGTACAGACGTTTTAAGGGGAGTTTTCCTTGGATAGGGAGGGGGTTGAGAGGAAGGTACCTGCTCTTTACACTAAAGTATTTTTAGTAATTTAAACTATTTCTTCTATGGCCTTTGTGATTCAGGGGTCATTTTTAAAGAATTGGAACACAATTTAAGCTTTAATATAAAGAGCAAGGTATTAAAGAGGGGGCAAACCCCCTCATATACATAATAAAAATATCTTAATATAGAAGTTCGTTACGAAAGTTAATTCGGAAGTTACGTATATTTTTCATTGATAAAAACGTTCGTAAGAAATTAAAAGCTCTAGTTGCCTTTTAAGAAACCAAAACACTGAAAGGCAACTAAACCTCCTCCCCCACTCCTTTTTTCTCAAATTCGTCCGATCAAAACTAAGAAAACGCCATTTAGCCAAAAAAAAAAAAAATGCTAAGTTCGTTCTAAGCATTCATGTGCGGAGAGCCAAAATCAAAACTTGCATTAATTCAAAAACATTCAGTAATTAATTAAAAAAAACAAGTTTTTTTAACTGAAAGTAGGGAGCGACATTAAAACTTAACACGAACAGAAATTACTCCGTATATGAAAGGGGCTGTTCCCTCTTTACGCCCCGCTCTTTACGCTAAAGTTTTTCATTGTTTAAAAACTAGATTTGAGAGAAAGAGTCAAAATTTAGCGTAAAGAGCGGGGCGTTGAGGAGGGAACAGCCCTCTTCATATACGGAGTAATTTCTGTTCGTTTTAAGTTTTTATGTCGCTCCTTACTTTCAGTTTAAAAAAAAAACTTGTTTTTTTATCGTTTCCAGATATAAGCTTGAAACCTCTACAATAGGGTTCTATGATATGCTGAATCGGATGATGTGATTTTCATTAAGATTCCATGACTTTTAGGGAGTGTTTTCCAATTGTTTTTGATAATAAGGCAAGTTTTCTCAGGCTCGTAACCTTTGATGGGTAAAACTAAACTTAATCAAACTTATATATTTGAAGTCTTATAAAAATTCGAGTTGTTTGATATATCTATTGATATTAAAATTCCACTTTTTAGAGTTTCGTTAATTAATTAACCGGGTCGCTTCTTCCTTACAGATCGTTTCCACGAACTGTTTGATAACCAATAAATAACAATGTCTGTAAACAAATATCACAAGAAATTTGATGTTGTTTTATAAATAGATGTTGATGTGTTTGGTACATGTAATTTTGGCAAAATAAAGTGCACTTGAAATTTCATAAAATAAATCCGTTTTGTTGCTGTATTTTTCTTTCAAAAATTAACTTAGAGGAAAAATACGTTGGTCAGTACGGAAACCAAGTTTTTACCAATATTCGAAGACCATTATTATCCTAATCTATCTTGATTAAATGTTTCTTGTTAATTTTCACATTTTAATTTGCGATCTGGGACGCTGTTTGTCTTTATGTTCCTGAGATGTAATAAGGCTTTTACTATTCTTATCCTTTGTTAACATGCGTGACATGTATAATTTTCTTTTCTTGGATCCTATTTACCTAACAATTGTTTTTGTTCTCTTTGTTTCTGCCTTGAGATTGAATCGTCATGGGACCTTCTGGCCATACTATTTAAGCCGAAGCGAATTTCTGAGTAAATATAACGAAGTTGTTTAAACATTCGATAAACAAAAATTAAAAAACAATCGCAAACAAGCCACAGTCTTGAAGCTGTATTTTTGGGAAAAGCCTCTCTTTTCTTTATTGCGTATTTGGCTGTTTGCCAAACCCTGAACATATAGTATCTGGCCTTGGGTGGATTATCTCAAATATTCTATTGACGACAATATTTTACAAAATAGGTATACTATCTTGCCTAAAACAGCATAGTATCTTCCAAACATTTTTTTTTTTCTGAAAAGGAGTTTAGCAGTGGGAAGCACTTATCTAATAGTTTTATGTCCATTGGTGCATCTGAAGAAGGGTAGGGCCGAGAAAAGTTTTTGATACTCTGTTGTAAAACTGCCTTAGAGCTGCATATTATAATGAAGCCACGCTATTCAGCAAACACACTAGTCTACCTTATCCGTAAGTGTCTGCAGCTCTTATCTGAAAACTATGACGTGGTGCTATAGGGCAGACAACAGTTTTGGGAAGCTTTTATAACTTTTCGAACCACGAGTCAGTTGGTATTTTTATATTCAAATAGATTTTTTTTTTCTAAGTGCAAGCGACTGTGTATAATAATGCATGTAAAAGCAGGCTTAATTAAAAGGTGGCAAATTTTATTCGTAGTTCGGTATATATATCCTGCTTTGTCCCAAGGCTTTAAGATTGAGTTCGAACATGAAGAATTTGCTTTTTTTCCTGGAAGGAGGGGGGATGAGAAGACTAAAAATTTTAAGAAATGGACAAAACTGTTTATTATTGGCCCTCAGAAACCAAAGTGTTTTAAGTTTTGTTTCCTGCCTGTCGTCCAACAAGATCTTTGGCTAGTTTCTAAAAAAATATCTTCTCGTAAAACTATATTCGATGCGAAGATATCAGTTTCGTTGAACTATTTTGAAGGAGTGATTGTTCTTTCTTTCAATTAATCTTAAATGGGTGATTACATATATCATTCTACCCATTTGCCCTTTACTAAAAGAACATTAAGTCCAATCATGCAAGAAACATTTTCAAGCAAGATTGAATTTATATATCATGCAAGATAAATGCTCGGAAATTCACTGACAGCTTCCCTGTATCACCTCCCTTTACTCCCATTAATGACCCCTTTCGATCAGTCTTCCTACTTTCCTTCAACAGAAACTACAAAGACTACTTACATTACCATATTCAAGATTTTAGTGTTATTTTGACACAATAGTAGGGCGAAATGAAGATAAAAACTGTTGTTTATCAAGCTTTAGCGAAATTTGAGCCTGAAAGTGGAAAAAGGAATATTGGTCTACATTTCATACCGGACCGTATCATTAGTGGCTATCCTCTCTATTATGCAACATAAAAGAAGCTTAAAGACTAGGATGGGATACTGCAGATTCTTGAGCACCCATATTTTGAAATTACTTTGGAATAATAAATATGACCACCAACAATTTATAACCGGGGAAGATATATTTCACGACTGAAAAACTGTTAGTCTACCGGAAAATTTTAGAAGGGGGAACATTGCGTTTACTGATACTGAAAATAATTTCTCCCCGAAACTGTTCTACGAAATACCTTAAATTTGAAAAGCCCTAGGGCAGGTCTGACCTGCTAAAGTGCTGGCAGTGACTTTCATCCAACAAGGATATAAATCCTAACGAAATTTTAAGTAAGTTGAAAAAATATAGTAAATTATATATAATAAAAGAGTATATCCTGTGATTCCACTAATTACCTCACATGAAGTAGGCTCATTACCTCAAACATAGAAAAAGGTCCAAAGAAAAATAAATCAAGAAAGCTTCAAAATTTCAGAGGTCTAAAGAAAATTAAGTAAAGCAAAGTAAAGAAAATTTAAAAAATTCATAAAATATAAAACGAATTTGTGATATACATAAATATACAAAAATTTGAATTTAATAGAAAATAAATAAACATTTGAATATATAGAAACAAATATGTAAAGAAAATTATAAACTATTGTAAGAGAATCAAGAAAACAAATACAAAGTAGAAACAATAGAGAAAATCTTTTCAAGACAGTGGAAATCAATTCTGTGAATATTTCGGCCTTATGTCCAAGGGCCGTCTTCAGCACAATACGAGAAAGAGAGAAAAAATGAGTATATAAACAAACTTATATTAAAATGTGAGAATTAAAACTAATAAAGTTTTTTTTTAAACTTTTTTAAAAACATCCCTAGCATCCTTACTTCAACGAAGTTCAACCTGAACTGACAAAAAGAATGAAGTGAGATGATAAATTCATTCAAACAAAACAGAACAAAGTGATTAAATGCAATTTCTCAGAGCCAACCTTGCATTACCTGTTCAAAGAAATATTATTATTTAATTTGAGACTAATTTCGATTGAATCCCTAACCACCTGTTTTATCCCAAACCATTACTGATTAATGAAGATTTTTCAAAAAGTATCATGTGGGAGGGATTATTAAATATATGCCAACCTAAAGCAGAATCAAAGGAGTTGTTGGAACTATTTGAAATTAATGCCTTGTCTACGTCTTTTTTATGCTGTTGTAGCCGTTTTTCTAGATTCTGATGGGTCCTGCCAACATAATAATTTTCACAGTCACAAGGTATTTGATAGACCCCTCTTTGGCGAGTAACTGGGGTCTTATCTTTACTGTAATTTAAGAAATTAATGATTTTAAAATTATTAGTAAAAACTACATACAGATTATTTTTTGTGCAAACATTATTTTATTTTGTTGTGATTTTTGGGCTTATCAGTATTGTATTATATCAATATCAGAGGGCTTATCAGTAGCCTCACATTGTGAAATATCTTCTTCGATTTTACAAGAATGTCTTTTTAGTCTACGGTTAATTATCTTATTGACAAAAGGAATGGGGTATCCATTACCAAAAAGAATACCTCTGATAAGGTTTATTCTTGCATTTATATACGAATCGGAGCAAATGTTCAGGGCACGATCAATGAGGGAAGTTACAACTGCTCTTTTAACTCTGCTCTTTTAACTTGTGGGGGATGATTTGAATTAAAGTGGACATCTATTGTTTTGTGTTGTCTTTCGATAGATAGTAAAATCCAGTTTATCAGCATTACGAATAACTAACACATCTAAAAACGGTAGTATATTTTCAATTTCAACTTCTAGGATGAACTGCAAATTTCGGTCATAACTGTTAAGATGATCTAACGAGCCCTGAAGTTCAGCTTCCCCATAATTCCAAAGTGAAAATTATTATCTTTCAAATTTAAATCAAACACGTCTTCTGGGGTCGTTATATGGATGACGTAATTTCACTTTTGAATAATGGCGATACTGAAATTCGGGATCTAACAAAATATTTTACTAAACCAATTTATAATAGTATTGAACCAGTTACGAAAAGGCCTTTGAGACAGGCTGCCAAAAATGCAAGGTTGGCTCTGAGAAATTGCATTTAAATCACTTTGTTCTCTTTTTTTTTTAATGAATTTATCATCTCACTTCATTCTTTTTGTCAGTCCTCGTTGAACTTTGTTGACGTAAGGATGCTAGGGCTGTTTTTAAAAAGGGTTTTAAAAAACATTATTAGTTTTTCAACTTCAACTTTTTTTTTATGCAACTTAAAAAATAAAAAAAAAGTAATATGCTCCAACAGAGAACAGAGCTCGTAAGGCTGGGGCAGTGCGAAAACATAGAAAAAACATCACTATCTTATCATAATAATGATTCCAAAATTTAACACGGCAAAAGACAAACAAAATAGAAAAAAAACTCGTAGAAGAGAAGTAACAAGGATAAGTAAATAAATAAATATAGGGAAGGAGGGGCGTGGAAGGCGATCCCAGACACAGGGACACAAAAACAAAACACACAAATAACAAGATCAAATAATTCAATTTTCCATCATCAATGGTGAATAATCAAAATTTTAGCAAACAATCTTGAATATTTGCTTTTTTAAATTTAGCTGAGATTTTTCGGATGGATCAAAAAGAATTTTTTCATTCAGCTTATAATTGATAGTAATGAAGGGTATTTGGTACCTAATCGAAAACCTTGACCTTTCAGAACTTACAAAAGGAATTCGGTACATCCCACACCTCTGACAATCCGAACGAGGGAGTAAAATTAACAGAGATGTGTCATAGAAATATTGTTTAGAATTTTGGATTTGAAAATGACAATTGGAAGTATTTAATACTCGTATATCATTTAAATCTAGCAAATTTAAGAAGAGGAATAATGTTTTAGTTTCCGAAACATTTTCAAGTTTTGAAGGCTGATGCAAGAAATTTCCAAGTATTCTTATTGCCCTATTTTCTAGTACCTGTAAGGGTCTTATATGCTTCCAAAATGTATTAAGATATACAACTAAGCAGTAATTCAAATAAGAAGTAATTAGAGAGTGGGAAATTATTTTTAAAATGGTAAAAGGAAAAATATTCCTCACACGAAACATCGACCCAATATTTTGAGCAAGTTTTAATCTTAAATACTCAATATGATTATGAAGTGACAAAAGGGGATCAAGTCGAGTCAACTCGACTCGATTAAACAGAGTAAGATATATCTTTAGATTTCACTACTCACTTGAAATGCAACAGATGAAATACTGTTTATTGATTGTGGATTACGTATGCTAATTTCGTTACTAGCCCAGAGGCGAAAGTGAAAAATCTGCGATGAAAGAAAAATATGAAATATTAGGCTACGTAAATCGTAAAAAATCTTCCAGTAAGTATAGCATGTGAATATGGCATATACCGATCTACAACATTATGACACTAAATCGTTCTAGGACCGATTTTATGACATTAAAGAACAAGAGCTAAGAGCTCATATGGCACTTGTGACGAGGTCAGAAGAGCCAAGAGCCAAGAGTTCATATGGTATGAGCTCTAGCAAAATTCTAAGAATGAACAGATTGCTTTAAAAGGAAAATCAGAGACTTAATGCCGGTCGGGATTTAAAATAAGAACTCAGAGTCACGAGGTCCTTCTAAATGTCAAAATTCATTAAGGTTTTTTCAGAATTAAGGTTTTTTCAGAATTAACCCTCCCCCAACTCCCCCAAAGAGAGCGGATTCATTCCGGTTATGTCAATCACGTATCCAGGACTTTTTCTTATTTTTCCCACCAAGTTTTACCCGATCCCTCCACTTTAAGCGTTTTCCAAGATTTTAGGTTTCCCCCTCCAACTCTCACCAATGTCGCCAGATCCAGTCGGGATTTGAAATAAATGCTCTGAGACTTAATATCCTTCCAAATATCAAATTTCATTAAGATCTGATCGCCCGTTCGTAAGTTAAAAATACCGCATTTTTTCCATATTTTCCGAATTAACCGTCCCCCACTCTCCCACGCAGATGGTCAAATCGGGGATACGACAATTTCTAATTTCGTCTGGTCTGGTCCCTGATACGCCTGCAAAATTTTATTCGTCCTGGCTTATCTGAAAGTGCCTAAGCTAGCAAAACCGGGACCGACAGACGGACAGACCGACAGACCAACAGAGTTTGCGATCGCTATATGTCACTTGGTAGATATCAAGTGCCATAAAAAATCATTAAGGAACTCTGTGCAACAATAGAAAAAAAATTTGGAGCTCATTGCAGCATTCACATGAATTTAGCAAGAAATATTGAAGGCTGAACGTTACACTATTGAAGTTTATCGAACCCATGACTATTGGAGTAACCAAAAATCGCCAAATTTTGATGACAAGGTTGAAAAGTCATAGGGTTGAAACGCTTTTTTCGGTCACTGAAGATAACAACAGAAAGTGTACTTCCTATTGGGACCACCGAAATCATTACATAGATTCTACTTTTATCAGAAACTCAACTTCCTTTTGGACTGGCTCCCCACGGGTTACTATCCTTAAAGTCACGTTTGGTGATTCATTCAAAAAATTATTTATTCTTTATTTTTCCAGGTCACATTAATTATATCCGTCATCTTGTTGGTGTAGATCATATTGGAATTGGAGCTGGTTATGATGGAATAAATTCGTAAGTAGGCTAATTACTGTTTAATTGATGTCGAATAAAATGGTTGGTGGGATTAAGTACTTGCAATCTGTTTAGGTTTTGAGGTTGATTTCAAGCTTATGGTTTGAATGCAGACTTGAGGTATAGCTTACAAAATTTTTAGCTGGCTGATGAATACTATTGCCACGAATACTAACCATCCCTAATGTGTAAATCGCATACAAAATATGTGTCTTGTATATCAGCAAATCACTATTTGAAAAAGACCTGACGTTTTGAAACGTTTACCCATTAAACGTTATACGTTTTTTTTACCCATTTTAAGACTTTCTTAGGCTATTAAAATTCCACTTGATTTTTCGTGCCGTTTAGACGATGGTCTCATGATCTGAGAATAAGAATTAGACGAACAGTGGGTCCAACAGCATTTTTTTTTACCCATTTTAAATTCCACTCGAATTTTTGCGAAGCTTTGTGACGATATCTTTGTGACTTATTCTCAGGCATTAACTTAAGTTCTCATACGTTCTCAGGTATTCACTTAAGTTTTTTGGTTTTAAGGTTGGTTTCAAACTTGCGGTTTGAATGCAGACTTGACGTATAGCTTATAAAATTTTTAGACGGCTGATAATTACTATTGCCACTAAAAGTAATCTTCACTAATGTGTATAATTGTCTTGTAAAGTCTCTGCTTCTATCCCTATGTTGTAAAAAAGACATAACTATTTCAACACCTTGGGTGTTAGTTAGGTTTTATTTGCTAATAAAAAAAAATGTCCACAGTTGCTAGTTTCTTTACAAATACTTTAAAATAAGAACACTTTACTAAAAAACTATAGTATATTTTAAAAAATTAAAGGAAACTTGAGCAGATTTAAGCAAATAAAAAACAGGCAAAATGTAATAAAAGTACAGCAGATCATGGGGAGGAGGAATTTTAAATCCTTCCAATTGTGATTTGACTGGTCCCGAAGGTCCCTTACCCTCCTGCATAAGTGCTTGACTGAAACCCATTTTTTTTTTTTTTTTGATTAAACACCGCCAGTTTCACAATTGAGTTCTCTAAATTTAGAAATTTGAAAATTCCCTATTTTGGGTAATTTTATCTGCAAAATCTGTTTCTCGGACACCATTTTGAAGCTGTTTAATTTCAAAAGTCGTGTTTTTTTTTCCTTTTTTATACTTTACTTTTAAGGGTTGAAACTTTTCTCCGTTCTTAGTATTTGTATTAATTTAGAAAAACCGAATTTTTGAGGGAAGTAAAGAACGAAGTTGAAACTTGAAACGATCAAAAAATTTTGCTCAAAATTTTAAAAAAATCAAAACGATCAAAAAGTCTATCTAACATATATCAAAAAAGCTAGTATGAATAAACCAAATAATCATATTTCCCTATTTACTGAAAACACAGAAACCAAGTATGAAAAACAAGAATGTTGATTTATTGGTTAAAAGTGAAGATGCAGCCTGACAAAAACAAACTAATCTTTAAAGCTTTTCATAGTCTTACACCAGCTGTGATATCACTATTTTTCAGTATACAGTTAAATTATCTCAAAAACATAAACATAAAAATAAATACTTTTTTAATGACCGCAAAGTCACTGAGCAGCATACAGAAATATTGGTTTTATTTATCAAGTAACATTTTGGTCTCACAAGCTATAATACCAATAGTGAGTAATAAACAATCTTAAATGGCAAGAAATACCCTTTGTATTACTAAAAAAAATTATTTCTATACTGTAAAAAGTGGCCTTATTCGGTATACTTTTGCTGTACCAAAAGTCCTATTTTGTTTTGTGTTTTCAGTAAATCACTGGTTTTCTATAATCCTACAAACATTGGGAAATATGATTATTTGGTTTATTTGTACTAGCTTTATCGATACTTGTTAGATGAACTGTGAAGCAATAATTTTGTTCGTTTTAAGTTTCAACTTCACTGTTTACTTCCCTCAAAAACTTCGTTTTTTAAAATTAATCTTTGCCCGTTTTTAATTTAATTTTAATGGATAAGCAACACTGCAGTGATCTTTTTATTTTTTTCGTGTGGGGGGCAGCACCTTCTCGCTTCTTACTTTTAGTTGAAAAAAGAATTCATTTAATTTCTGATCGTTTTTCAAGTAACTTCGAGAAATCCATGAAACACAAAATGGTGTACAGGATTTTTGAAGGTGTGCAGCATTGACAATTAGGAAAGATTCACTATTTTTCTAAAGAAGACTTTTAAGGTTTTCAAAACCTAAGAAAAATTTTAGTATGTCTAACCTATTTAACTAAAAATCTCTCCCCCTTCCCCCTGATAAACACCAAAAAAATATTAGACATACATGTGTGGAATATCAATTAAAGATGTAAAGTAACCTCACAACCAGAAAAATATAACAGAAAAAAATGCTAATAGGTTTTTAGTGCTATGATTTCTCTATACACATTACAAATAGTTTTATTATGCCTATTAAATAGTAAAAAAAGGAAATAACATGAATAAATAAATATAACAATAAGTAATCCTTCTTTGAAGATGCAGCTTTGAGTGGTTCCAGAACCATAGGCCAACACTTCTTCAACCTCTAAGTGGCAAGGGTTTGGGGTCCGGGGCGTAATTTGTTCCAAAAATAGTGTACGGAATATTTCACAACTCACAAAACACTTAACAAAATAGTGAACTAGCTGAAAAATAATCTTAGATATGGCAGAAAACCATGATTGAAATAAAAATGCTTGATTAAGGAACTGAACCCTTGTCATTCTGATTGAAAGTCTAACGCGCTAGTAACTGAACTACAGCGGCTGACGAACGAATTCAGTCTATTTGTTGTTGTAGGACCAAGCTGTGTAACTTGAAGCCCTTTCCCCAAAGACTATAGAGAGCTATGTCATCACCAAAAGCATACTTATGGGACCTTATTCAGCAAATACACTTGTAATTGGCTATTATAAAACGTCGGGTTAATAAAATCTTCTATTATAAAGTGTGAGAGCATTAAACTATGTTTGGCGAAGCTCAACTTTTGCGAACAGAAGGAGGGGAGGGGGTACGTCAAGGAATAGCCATTTGAATTTTGAGATTAAATTATTTGTTCCTCTATGAATTTCTTCCTCCTAAGAGCATTCAATATTTTAAAAATCATTTTGTGAGCCCCCACGTCGGCTGACCGTGTTAAAGAGTTCATATTGAGTTCTCTCAATGGACTAAGGAGACTTACTAAGGGAGCTGGGAGGGGAGTATACGGGCGAGGCTCTTGTAAATCTCGAGTTGGGGGTTTGGACCATAACTATTACAATGGTACCGTTTTATACTTCTAGGCTTTTCCACTCAAGAAGTGGCACCAAAAGTGCCGTTTTTATTGCTATATGACACTTACGGATGGTAGAACCGATAAAAAGCACGTAGATAATAGCAATTGCTATCAAATGAGCCATTAAACATCTATCTAAGAAGTTTTGGATGCCCATTAGCCCGAGCTTTTCCACTTGAGACATGGCACTAATCGCGCCATTTTTACTGCCATTTGGCACTTGCAGATAGTGGATTTTTCAGGGAAAACTAAATATAAGCAATATTTTTTATATGAGCTATAAAAAGTCTGTCTAAGATGTTTTGGAAGCCCGCTAGCCCTACCCCTTTAGAAATGGCACAAAAAGTGCCATATGTGCCATTATAAAAAGCACGTAGATATGAGAAATTAGCTTTTGATTGAGCCATTAAGCATCACTTTATGATGTTCTGGTGGCCTGCTAGGCCTGCTGAAAAAAAAAGGGAGACAGATCAATGAGAGATAAGATAAGATAAGTGAGTTTCCTTGTTGATCAAGGAATGGGACTGTAATCCCCTATTCAAGGTTTCCAACCATGCTGATTCCAATGGCACACTTTTCATTTTGATCTAACTTCATTTTCAAGGGGTTTCAGACTTTTCTTGGAAATAGCCATTTTTTTTTTTTTTTTTTTTGAATAGGCAGGTTTTTTAAACGCGTTTCTTAACTTTTCATGATTAATCTCTCTTTGGCTGCTAAACTTTACTTTTGAGAATAATTTTCTACAGAGAAATATTCTGGAGGGAATTACCACCCCCTCAGAGGGAGAAGGGGGGAGGAATGCGCCAGGCCCCCTTTCAAATATGTTGGGCTGTATCAAGTGGTGACTATAACTAACATTTTTTTTTTCATACTTGATGCTTCCGCATTGAAGTTTTAGATTTCTTAGTCGATTCTACATATTTTGTAATTATGACTCATTGATAAAAGCCTATTAATATGCCTGTATTAATACGAGTTCCAATAGCTCAAGCATTGACATTAGCTCAATCAATTCCCCTTAACTTCCTTTGGCATTGAAGAGACGAGGACGATATTATGTCAACAAATTCCATGTAAAGACTTTTTGATAAATAGAGATTGAAATTTCCCAAAATGGAAAACTGAAGGGCTATTCAATTTGTTCTCTTAGTGTTGTATAATATTTCGAAGCTTGTGGGACTGCTTAGAAGGGATTTTTGGAATGATGCCGAGTCGCTAAGGAAATGAGAACAATGCCCATTCTTCTCCTACTGAGTTTGGGAAGCCCTTTATTAATGTTGGAGGTAGGAAACTAATACCTTTGCATCCATTACTGGTATGAGAATACTTAATAACAAAGGGAAATAGGAGCAAATTGGCTGTCCAGAATCAAGACACTCTGAGTGAGCATTTCATCGTATGAAGAAATGAAATTACTGTCTCTTGTACTAATTACCAACAGGAGAATAATCAAAATGACTCGTGAAAACAGATAAAATGGAAAATAACACAATAAGTGGGAAAACATGCAGGATCGTATCCACGATTTTTTTTTCGGGAGAGAGGTGTTACAAAAAAATTTTAAAAACGCATCAAAAATTTGTTTATATTCATTATTGTTACGTTTTTACGAGTCGAACATACATTTTGGCAGGGAGGATGTGGTTCAAGTCCCTAACCTCCCTTCCCCCTGGATACGGCTTTGAAAACATGTATCCAGGTATATTATATAAAAAATTTACACTATGAGCACATGTGAAAGATAAAAAATGGACACAAGATCATTTTCTTGAAAGAAAATGGAATCTTCGTGGCACAAATAATTCTGCAGGTTGGAATTCAGGGCCTTTATTGACAAATATTTGCACTCGAAGTATAAGGTTGCATAAAAGAGTACAGCCATCGTACTCTATGTATAGAGCACGGTCACCATCTAAACCTCTTGGTGGCTTTTTATAAGGTGCAATATTATATTGGTACCAGGTGCTACCAACTGCTAGCAGAATTTATAAAAAACGCACCCCGGCTCCTAGTGAGCTGAGGCCAACATAGCTACACCTACATCTTCTTCATCACCTACTGAAAGTTTCATCTTTTACCAACTCCCATGAGGCTCAAATTTCCTTTATATTCTGTTTTCTTATGACATGCTCCCACCCCGTGTGAGGAAGACCTACTTTTCGTTCGGCTCTAGATGGATGTCCAAAAAGTGCTATCTTTGGCATTCTGTCATCCTTCATCCGTATGACTTGTCCTAGCCATCTTAATCTTTCCCAGATTATAGCCCTATAAAATGGGATTGAATCACACTTTTTGTACAACTTCTTGTTTTGCATACGGTCTGTAGAATGAATACCAAAAACTACCCTTTCTATTTCAATTTAATAAATCAGGTCCAACAAGAATTTACAGGAATGTAATAAATTATCTATAGCATTTCTCTTCAAGCTTGGTGGGGGAGTATGTGGAGGGAATTCAGACTTATAGGAAGATATCAATTGAACAGAGGAATATCATAAGCCGACAGCAAGGTTTTATGATCACGGTTGCAACGATAGCTGCAACCTAGTAAGTATATCTCATGCTATCAATCCCGATCAGGAATTTTAGTTCTCAACCCTGCTGCTAGGGGGTTCACGGTGCTATTGTATCTATTCTGTCAGGAATTTAACTTCACAACACTAACGCTAGGGATTCATAGCGCTGGTGTCGCTATACTAAGTGCTTTTGTAGATTTCCTGTCACTAGGAGTATTTCTCACGCCCTTTTTCTTGCATGCGAACATATGCGTTCCTTTAACATGAGAGGCAGAGTCTAGACAGACTCTGACCTTTAACTTAGTTCTCAGATTTCCTGTATAGTATTTTATATGGAAAAATACTACCCCCTGCATAGATCTCAAAGAATAAAGCTAAGCGGGCTGAAACACGGGTCTACCTCGTTACAAGATTTGCTTCGGAACCAAACTGTGGTCAGGGTTTCCACTCTCGAATCTCAATATTCGGGGACAAGTTTTAAAAATTCTCAGAGTCTTCGGGGACAAGTCTTCAAGATTCGGGGGATTTTCTGGGGCACGTTCAAAAGGAAGATTTTTTTTTTAATTTGGGAGCCAGAAGTGATTATAGCTTCATTTTCAGGCTCAAGTAGGGCTTGGACCTGTGTAGTTAATCAAGTTTTTAACAGAGTAGATTCTAAAGCCAGAGTACGGGATTGGAACCCATATCTAAAAACGATTATTGCTGATATTACGGAAAAAAACCTCAAAACTGATTTTCAAGTTTAAAAAAAAGGCTGAATTACACTCTGAAACTTTGCTGCTTTAGATTTTTTATTATCTTTGCTGATTTATTCTCTTAGCCCGAAAACGAGAATTGTATATTCTTTATTTTCAGAAAGACGACAAAAATAAAGCATAGAAAGGCAATAATCGCATACACAGCAATAACAGAAAGAGAGAGAGAAGTTTATTATTAAATGCAAGACAATACAAAATATAATTCAAAATTGAATCACAATACACTTATTCCCCCTCGAAAGGTTCCACGGCCAGGGATACAAGGGGGATGATTTAATGAATATTCTTTGGCAAGCAAACATTAACTTACACCAGGAATTTAATAAAAAAAAAATCACCTGAAAGCAAGGAGCAACAGTAAAAATTAAAACAAATAGAAATGATAACATAATAAAAGGATTTCCCCCTCTAAACACCCGACTATTCACGCTGAAGTTTTTTAGTACTTAAGCTTCTCATTGTTCTATTTAAACTACAGTTATTTTTCGGGAGTCGTTCTTACAGAATCGGCACTAAATTCAAACTTACGCGTAAAGAAAGAGGGGGCAATCCCCTTCATATATGTAATATTTTTTGTTCATTTTAATGTTGCCCCTAAGGCGTACTTTCAGACGGAAAAAACTTTTATTTTATTTCAAATGGTTTTTTTTTTAATGCCAGGAAATCCAGTTCCACCTCCTCGGAAAAATTATTCCTCTCCCCGGAAAAATGGTCTAGAAAATTCAATACCGTTAAAAATTTATCTCAGAAAATTACCCTTGATATCTCCACGCGTAAGATTGGGCTTACAAAGAAAAACTTAAAATATTTATTTATTTATTTTCTTTATTTCCCTCAAAAAATGAGGAGTACGCTACAATATAATATAAAGAAAAAACAAATGATAACACTTACAATCAAAACCTATCAAATATTGATCAAATACTTAAAAAAAAAGATACAAAAACACTTGCTAAATAGTTTAGCCTATAAATCATGAAGAACCAGAACTGTTACTAAAAAACGGAAATAAATTGTGGCCTAAAAGGTTAATTTTCGCCTTATCTTCAAATGTTTTATATTTTTTTTCTTTATACAGACTGCAGGATCCTTTCATTAAGCTTTAAAACAATCTCAGTGTTACTAAAAGAAAGGGGGAAACCAAGTAAAAATTTACAAAATTTAAAATAAGAAACTTTAATGGGCGAAAGATCGGAAGGTCTGAAATTTCGGAAGAGGAGGGACGGGAACAATACGTGAGGCAGAGCAACAGCACTATACATACGACCAAGGACGTCCCGACGGTAAAGACCCCGAAAACGAATTAAAAAACCAAATGCCTTGCGTAGTTTCATCTGAACATGCTGAACCAGGACTGGTTTAAAATCTCTTTTCGAAGCAGCATAAGGTAATCCCAAATAAGTGACTATTGGCGACGACTGAAAAATAACACCATTGCCGCAATCGAGAGTCGCCCTGACATTATCCTCTAAACAATTTACAACAAAAAATTGACATTTTCAAAACTGATAGAAAGGCCCAAACCTTTTAAACAATTAATTAAAATATTAAAATTAGAAACAAGACTAGACTTGGACCGGCTTAGAAGGATAATGTCATCAGCATATGCAATGTAAATAAACAAAATTAATTTTGTTTAGGAATTCTGGCTAATCCCCCCCTGGTAAATCCCCTTACAATTCTATCCCCCGGAAATATGCTTCCCAATGGAAAGTTTTCCCTGTGGAAAATCCTCCAGCAGAAAATGCAATCCTTTATCCGAAAAAAGAATGTATACTACCAAATAGGAGATACTATGCGTAAACAACGGGCAAATTATATATTTTCAAGACCTTCCCCGGGGCCTGTGGGAGGTCAAATTAACTCCAAAGTTAAAGTTATTGGGTCTCTCAACTATGCTGAACAAAATGGCTACAGTATCTCTAAATTTTGATGAAACTATTTTGGGGGAAAGGGCGCGGAAGGGGGCATAGTTGCTATCCACATGGAGAAATACATCTTCTGGGCGAAAATTCTCTTCCCTCGTGATAAATTCCTCCATGGAAAGATCCTCTCACCTAACCCCCTCTCCCGAAAAACCCCACCTCCCCTCAACGGAAAAGTGTCCCCCTGAAAATGTCTCTAAACTTTCCAATAACCATTAGTATCTGTAAACAATGGTCAAAGTTTTTAACTTGCAGCCCCTCCCCCGGAGACTGTGGGGAATTAAGTCGTCCCGAAATACATATCTTAAAAAGGGCACTAAAAATTGTAATATGCGTTGGAATGAGCCCTGTCGTGACATTCTAGGACCAGTGGGTCGATGCGATCACCCTTGAGGGAAAAAAAGACTCATCCGTGATCTGTCTTCTGGCAAAAAATACAAATTTTCATATTTTTGTAGATAGGAGCTTGAAATTTCTACATTAAGGTTCACTGATACGCTAAATCTGATGGTCTATTTTTTTTAAGATTCTTTGACCTTTAGGGGGTGTTTCCCCCTACTTTCTAAAATAATGCAAATTTTCTCAGGCTCATAACTTTTAATAGGTAAAACTAAATTTAATGAAACTTATATATTTAAAATCAGCATACAAATGTGATTCTTTTGATGTAACTGTTGGTATCAAAATTTCATTTTTTAGAATTTCAGTTACTATTGAGCCGGGTCGCTCCTTACTATAGTTCGTTAACACGAACCGTTTGATTCAACAGAATATTTATTGTTATATATTGCGTTACATACATTTTTTGACGTCTCATCAACGAGCGCATCCTAGCTTTCATCACTGTTATTATTACGCTCAATGACTGCAAGTCTGCGTTTACCATCGTTAGCACTATTAACATCTGCAGACGATTTTTTTCATCAATTCAAATTTACATTCATTGGAAATATCATCTGGTAATGCACTTTTTATTTTAATTACAATTTCAAAGTCTATTATTATATTATCTGTGCGAAGGTAGCACTTCTTTTACATAGATATGATATGATTTCGAACACTTCTAAAGCAGTACGCCTGTCTTCTTCTTGTCTTCTTTTGAATGCTAATACCCGAAGAATTTTTATAATATGATTATCAATCGGTAATTTGTTACCAGTAGCACCAGCAAGAAGCTTCCTTTCGTTGTCAACTATTAGTTTTAGACTTGCATTACCTTTGAGTGCTAACATCTTTGAAAAAGTTGTCTTTTGTATATCCACCATTTTGGTGATGGAAATTTTTGGCCGCTACGAAGAAATTTAATTTCTTACCTTCATGGTAATACGCAAAACGTTTCAATAAGGTCTCCATTAGGCTACTACTTATTTTATAATTCAGATATTCGACTTTTTGAGCATTCAATGCTACGATAACCTTATTATATACGCACACTTTCTTAAAGCACTCATTTACATATTTCCAATTCCTTTCATAAAATAATTAATCATATTTTCTCTTGACAAGACAGTTTTTATCTTCTCCTAGCTCGTATCTAGTACAATATTCATTAGTAAATTTGGGATCATACACAGTTTTCATTGCTGCTTCATCCACAAAATCATCATGCGCTTAAACATTGATATTATTGGGTTCAATGACGGTATCTCTTGATTCACGATCATTACCACTTTTTATGTTCGCAGGCACTTTTCTTGTCATCAATTCGTGTTTATATTCATCAGAAATATCGTTTGCTAATGTACTTTTTTGCTTGCGATCCATTTTCTATTATCAAATTCCTTTTGTATAGGGTGGAGTTCCCACATGCTGATAAAATATACCTTACCATTTTGGTACAGCAGTATGACTGTCTTCTTTTTACATTTTTGGAATGCTAATACCAGAAAGATGATGATATGATATATCAATCTGTAAGGTATTACCAAAAACACCCATAAAAAGTTTCCCTCGTCGTCAACTATTACTTTTAGGCTTGCATTATCCTTGAGAATTAATATCTCTGGACATTTACTTTTCAGTATCCAATTATCCGCCATTAGAATTGTTTCGACAGTCTAAAAAAAATTAAGGTCTTATTGTCATGTCAACTCAATCACACATTTCCAAAAAGATCTCCGATACTTGATTCATAGTCCAGATATTTATTTTTGTGAGCATTCAATTCTAAGATAGCTCTATCCTTTACACACTTTTCTTGAGACAATTCTTGTTAAATGTCTCACTGGTGCTTAGAAACTAACCCTTAAGCCGCTGAAAAATATATTCTTTTTATTCCAGGTACCCTTTTAAGGCGCTCGTGAATCCGTTTTCACGTTTGAGTACACTATCAATTTTGCCTTGGTCTTTCGATACAACTATGTTAAGGGTTAAGAAAAACTCATATTTCAAAATCACATTATATTGTCAGGGTGACTTGGGTTAAGGGGGTGGGGAAATACCTACCCTTGGGTTTTAGGGTAAAAATAAAACCTATCTATTGGTCAAAACATATTTATACATGAAATGAAAAAAATATCAAGAACACTAAAATTGAAAAAAAGTAAAATTAAATTTTAAACGAAATTTAGATATAACTTTGACACAGAGACAAACATAGGTAAATGTTTAGTTTCGTCACAAGCTGTCTAAAGTGCATATTACTGCATATAGCAAGATTCTGATGATTTGCATGTTGTTTCTTTGTCATAATTAGAGAAGTGCATCCATTTTTTAGCTTTCTAAAGTCACCCTCCAATGAGACTAAAAATGTATAAAGTGGGCTTACTTACACGTAACATTACCTATAGAGCGACGCGTATTAGTCCATGAACCCCGTGGGCAGCAGGGCGAGGTGTGTATTCTATATTCATTCAACAAAGAGTGATAAAACTAAAAAAACTTAAAAGAGCCTTATTAAATAAATATAGAACACAGATCTCACCCCCCTGCCCGCGGGGCTCATGGACTAATACACTTCGCTCTATAGGTAATGTTATCTGTGCTCAAACCCACTTTACGCATTTAACCACAGACGAACGAGACAAAAACACATAGACACGCGGACAAAAAGACAAAGATAGAAAGACACACATTGACTGACGAACAAAAAGACTTGCAGACAGACACACGGTCAGAGAGAAAAAATACACAGACACACAAACTGACAAACAAAACGACACAAAGACACACAGACGGAAACAAAAACACACAGACAGACTGACAGATATACAAAAAGATACATAAAGACAGACGGACAAGAAGATATATAGGCACATATACAAAAACACAGACATAAAAAAGACACATTGACACATGGGCCGGCGGACTTACACAGAAAAAGACACATAGAAATATAGACAGAAAAATGACACATAGACACACAGACAGAGGGGTCAAAAGGCAAACAGACAGACGCACAAAAAGACACATATACACACATAAAGAAGGACAAAAGGACATATAGACACAAGGACAGATGTAAGAAAAAGACACGAAGACAGACAGACACACAACCTGACAGAAAAAAAAACACATAGACACACAGACAGACAAAATAAACACATAGACACAGAAGGCAGAAGACCCATAGACATGCATACAGACGAATAAAAAGACGCATAGGCTCACAGACAGATGGAAAAAATACACAGAGACAGACACATAAACACAATGTCAGAGAGAAAAAAGACACATAGACACACGAGCAGACAGAAAAAAAACAAATAGACACACATAGAGTTGGACAAAAAGACACACAGACCGACGGACAGTCAGACAAACTCATCGTCAGAGAGAAAAAGGAACAAAGACGCACATACAGACTGACGGACAAACACACGCACAGCCAGACCCAGAAAAAGACTTATAAACAAATAGACAGACAGAAAAAGACACTTAGACACGCATACAGACGGATAAAAAGACACATAGACACTCGAACAGACGAAAAAAAGACACACAGAAAGACACAAAAACACAAAGTCAGAGAGAAAAAAACATAGACGCAGGGGCAGAAAGAAAAATAGACAAATAGAAACACATATAGATGGACAAAGGGAAACATAGACAGACAAACAGTCAGACAAACGCATTGTCAGAGAGAAAAAAACTCAAAGACACACAGACAGGCAGACGGACAAAAACACACAGAAAAAGACACATAAACGAAAAGACAGACAGAAAAAAGACACAGAGACAGACTGGACAAAACGACACACAGACAGAAAAACAGAAAGACATAGATAGAAGGACAAAAAGACACATTGACACACATACAAAAAGACACATAGACACATACAGAGACGCATAGATAAACATACAGACAAACAAAAAAGTCACACAGACGCACAGACAGACAGAAAGAAGTCACACAGACACACAGGTACACAGATACGTAAGCATATGAGCTCAAAAACTGACACATAGGCACACAGATACACCAACAGACACGGCGACAAAAAACACAGGCAGACAGAAAAAAGGCACATAGAAGACACAGACACATAGACATGTGGACAAAAAGACACACACGCAGACAGAAAAAAAGATACATAGATAAACAGAGAGACGGCCAAAAAGACACGCAAAGAAAGAGAGAGACATACGAAAAGACAGACACAGACAGACGGTCAAGATGACATATACAGGCAGATATTGAAAAAGACGCACAGAGACACATATAGAGAGAAAAAAACGTATTGACAAAAAGGCAGACGGACAGAACCACAAAAAGACAAATGGACACATAGACAGAAAATGACACACTGGCAGAGGGAGCAAAAATATGCAAAGCCAGACGCACAAAAAGACACAGAGACACAAGGAAAAAATATTAAAAGAAACACAGACACGCATAAAGAGAGAAAAAAGACACATAGACACACAGACAGATGAACAAAAAGACATATAGACACACTGAAAGACGGACAAAAGGATGAAAAGACAGACACACAAACAAACGGTCAGATAGACACACGGACAAATAGACAAAAGGAGACAAATAGACAAAAGGAAACAAAGACACACAGAGGAACATACAAGCACACAGACAAACAGGAAAAGACAAATAGACACAGAGACAAACATACAAAGACGCAAAGAGACACACAAAAAGACAGCCAAGAAGACACAGAGACAGGCATACAATAAAGAAAACAGACTGAAAGAAAAAAAGACACATTGACGCATAGTTAGACGGGCAGACACACAAGGAGACACATAGACGCATAGACAGAAAAATGACACATAGATTAGCAGAGAGTGGGAGCAAAAAGAAAAACAGACACACGCACAAAAAGACAAATAGACGCAAAAACAGACAAAAAATAACACATAGACATACAGACACATACATAAAAAGACACACAAAAACATAGGCAGACAGAAAAAAGACACATAGAGACACATACTGATGGAC